>NW_021605338.1:208362-259620 GCF_004785775.1 Grammomys surdaster | reverse complement strand
TTTATTTATTTATTTATTTATTTATTTATTTATTTATTTATTTATTTTTAGTATCCTCTTAGTTTTCTCTTATTGAAAAAAAAAAGATTTTTTTCATACTATATATTCTGATTACAGTTTTCCCTCCTCCCCCCCCAATCCTCCCAGTTCCTTCCTTACCTCCCCAGTTATCTGGACTGTACCGTTTCCGTCTCTCCTTAGAAAGCAAACAGGAGTCTGAGGAGATGATGATGATGAAAATGATTCCTGGCAACAACAGCAACTTCTATTGAACTTTTTTCAAGTCTGGTTAACTAATCAGAACTTCAAGTGATGAGAACAGGAGATTAAAAACAAAAAACAAAAACCCAAAACAACAACAACAAAAACAACTGGCCAGGTAGAGTAGGAACCCCAAAGCATCAATTCCTAGAATTAGGCCAGGGGTGAGGATGAGGTTGGGGGGGAGGGCAGGAGAGATGGCTCAGTGGTTAAGAGCACCGGCTGCTCTTCTGAGGACCTAGTCTGATTCAAAGCACCCACATAGCTGCTAACAACTGTCTGTGACGCCAGTTTCAGAGACTCGCATGGCCTCTTCTGGCATCTGTGAGCTGTGCATACATGTAGTGCACAGACATCCATACAGCCAAAACCCTCGTACACTGTATGTGTATAGATAAATGATGCATGTGATTGACATATATGTTGTATGTGTTTATGCATTTGGACGAGGAGTGTACAGACAGTAATAGAGGAATGGGAAGAGAGACAGTTTACGGAGGAAGAGAAAGGGATTAACAAGCCTGGGAACTGGGACCCGGGACAGGTCAGATGCTCAAAAGCTTTGCGCTCCATGAACCATGACCTTCACAGGTCATTTACACGGTAGCGGGTTCTTCTAGTGTCTGGAGATCGTAGGCACTTTGGACGTGCTCTGTCTTGTGACCTGTTGGGTGAGGGGTTCCAGTCTTCTCTGACCTTGGTTTGTCTCCTGTGTTAACCTTGATGCATCACTAGCCACACCTGACTCTCGTGAGAGCTGTGGTCCCAGAAGTCTTTGGGGGAGATGAAGGATGATGACCGTTTTTCTGTACCTTCTTCCACGCTGGTGAGAGGTGAAGTCCTTGTCTAAGAGGAGCCGGACTCTGTCTCTAATTGGCCATCTTTGGACACTGAAGTAGGAGTTGATTGAAGTCCCCGTATCGTGGGAATTTAATTAGAAATTGTTCTATATCCTAAGAGGTGCAGATTTTACAAGATTAAAATTGCTGCTAATTGACAGCCCCTGGAATGAGAGCAGGATGAGCTGGACCATGCTTGTCCCAGGAGATCCATCCTCGGCTCGCTTGCTTCTGACGATGGGATCCCATATGTAGTTACAAAATGGTTACATAATGAGAATGTGGAAAAATACAATAATTTGAAGAATAAACACACTGTGAAGCAGATCAACAGAGAGGCAGTGTGCACATACCAACACACACACACACACACACACGGGAGCCAGTGTGAGATTAAAGCACTGAGTGCCAACAGTGCCAAGAGGATATGCACATACCAACACAGACACATACACACACACACACACACCACTGACACATACACATACCACATGGACACACACACATACCACACTGACACAAACCACACAGACACAGAAATACACACACACCACATGTACACACACACATACCACACTGACACACACACACCACATGGACACACACACATACCTCACAGACACACACACCACATGGACACACACACCTCACAGACACACACAACACTGACACACACATACCTCACAGACATGCACGCATCTAAAAATAAAGAAAAATTTAAAAATTTAATCCAGAAAACTAATATATAAGTAGGTTAAAATTACTGTTAGATTTATAAATAAAACTCATTTTTGAATTTAAGGCACATAGTGGTTCTCAGCCTGTGGGTCATGACCCCTTTGAGGGGTGGAGGGTCGAATGAACCTTTCACAGGGGTGGCCTAAGACCATCAGAAAACACGGATTTACATTATGATTCATAACAGTAGAAAAATTACAGTTATAAAGTAGAAACAAAAATAATTTTATGGTTGATGTCACCACAACATGAGGAGCTGTCTGTATTAAAGGGTTGCAGCGTTAGGAGGGTTGAGAGCCACTGGATTATAACATTCACCCTTTGTGTGTGTGTGTCCTAGCTTCTTTTTTAGTTTATATGTGGAAGTTCCCTCATCTTTAAAGTGTTTCTAAGGCTGGAACAGTAAAACTCAGAATAGTAAGGGTTTTATTTTAGAGAATAAGTTGAATTCTTGTCAGCTAGACAGTGGAAGTTGCTCTTCAGATGTCCTTAAAAGGGAGTCAGGAAAGACCAGGGGGCATTTATCTCCTACAAGCCTCCTCTGTCAATGCTGCTTTTTGATAAAATGTATATACTTCCTAGATATTCATGCTTTACAAATTTATGAGGAGAGGTAAGTATGAGTCTTAGGGTTTATAACTTTTAAGTGAACTCACCCAATGTTACCCCTTGTAATTGGGCCATGCAAGGGGCAGGTCCTGAGGCAAGTCCTTTTTTATTATTATTATTTTATTATTTATTTATTTATTTTGTCTCTGGGTCATTTCTATTAGCAGTGGTCATACATAAGTTCATTTAGTAAGGAATCCAGAGTTATCCATTAAGCCAGGAACTAAGCCCTAGGCTGGAAAGAAAATTATCCGTTTTCCCTGCTACATTAAGTCACCTGCCTTTAATCCCAGCACTCAAGAGGCATATTTCTGTGAGTCTCAGGTCAGCCAGACCTTTATAATAGAAAGAACCTTGACCTGAAGCACTCTGTGGTCAGCTGTAGTCACCTGAGTCGGGCTTTTCTCAGAGAATGCTGCTTAACACTCTTTAAAGTCTTTAAAGATAGGCATCATTGGTGCTGAAGGCTCATGCTAAAATGACAAGGCATTGACCCTTGAGGTAAATCTTTGCAGAGGAGGCAAAGCCCTGTTCCTTATATCTCTACAGAAGGCAACTCTTTCAGTCTGCTGGTTTCCCATAGCTGGGGTGTGTTGCTCGTTTTGAGTCTTCTGTTACCACCTGGTATTCTCTGAGTTTATTATCTGCCTGGAAGAATACGTTATTCCCAGGATTAACGTCATTACTTGAGCTTATTCTCATGTCTATAAACAGTTTCCCTGTGCCCTTTGGACAGTCTTTATTTATGTTGTTGAAAACCACAAAAGCGAATGTATGTTTATTTCTTTTAGAACAACCTAGACTATGTGGGTCTGATTCTCTTCCTTTGGAGTTTTCTCCTAATGCCTGAAGTGGGGGTGGCTAATAAAATAAGCACATAACAATATCTGACCTTTGGAAAAATAATAACCTTTACTTATAAGTAAAGCTTCTGGCTTATTATATCACATTGCTGTCCATCACTGAACTCAGGACAGGAACTCAGATAGGACACGTGACTCACCTGGAGGCGGAGCTGATGCAGAGGCCATGGAGGATGCTGTCCCCATGGCTTCCTCAGCCTGCTTTCTTATAGAACCCAGGACCACCTGTCCATGGATGGCACCACCCATAACGGACCCTCCCTCGTCAATCACTAATTTAAGAAAACATGCCTCCCACAGGCTTACCTAGAACATATCAGACTTCTCTCAATTGAGGCTCCCTCCTCTCTGATAGCTCTCTAGGTTGTCTCAAGTTGGCATAAAACTAGCCAGGACAAAGTTCACACATATAAATGGCGTCATTATATTTTATCGCCCGGAGTTTGGACATACTTGGACCTTTGTAACATGGTCAAGCTTTCTGGGGTTGCTTTAACTTCTTCATTTAAAAATAAACTTCCTTTTTAATTATCGGTGTGTGTTAGATATGGGATGTCCAGCCCATGGAAACCAGATGTACTGAATCCCCTGGAGCTGGAGTTACAGACAGTTGTAAGCTGCCACATACAGGTGCTAGTAACTGTGCTAGTAACTGAACTCTGATCCTCTGTAAGAACAGTATGTACTCTTTTTTTTTAAGATTTATTTATTTATTTTAGAGTACACTGTCGCTGTCTTCGGACACACCAGAATAGGGCATCCAATCTCATTACGGATGGTTGTGAGCCACCATGTGGTTGCTGAGATTTGAACTCAGGACCTCTGGAAGAGTAGTCAGTGCTCTTAACCGCTGAGCCGTCTCTCCAGCCCCCAGTATGTACTCTTAACTGCTGAGCCCTCTCTCTAGCCCCCATTTCTTATTTTTGGAACAATTCTTAAGTAAAAACTACCACTTAAAATATTTTCTCCTGTGAATTTCTCTCTCTCTCTCTCTCTGTCTCTGTCTCTCTCTCTCTCTCTCCCTCTCTCTCTCTCTCTCTCTGTGTGCGTGTGTGTGATAAAAACTAACAAAACTGATACAGAAAGATTGGACAGAAGAGGAAAGATAAAGAATTTCATATGCTTAAACTATATAAAACTAAGTTAACTTGTTATAAGAGTCTCAAAAATGGGGTAGGGGGTAGGGAGCTTGTCCAGAAAATACAAGGTTCTAGTCCTAGCTTCCAGAAAGAAAACTAAATAAATAAATAAATGCTTAAAAGTGAGATTTTAATATAAAAACACTGCAAAAACCAAGCTTGGCCTTCTCTGTTATACTATCAGTTGCTCTTGATACAATGTTGGAAATTATTTTCTAAGTAATATGACTAGAAAGCTAAGATTGTCCCAGAGGGTTTTATCCCCACCCCTGTCTTGGTAGAAAATTCCAAGTTGAATATCAAGTCCTTTCTGAAGAAAATCGAAACAGTTTTTTTTATCAGGTCTTTAGTTAGTTAAGAAAGCCAAGTCTTCTCCATTGTCGATGTTTGAATTTGTCTTCTGTTGCTATGACAACACGATGACCATATAGAACATTGGAGGAGGAAAGGGTTTATTTCATCTTATAGGATTCAGCTCATCACTGAGGGAAGTCAAAGCAGGAACTCAAGCAGAGCAGACACTTGACACAGAAACCATGGGGGAACACCACTTACTGGCCTGCTCCCAGGCTTGTCATGTTCAGATACCTTTGCAGCCCTGGCCCACCTCCTGGGGATGGTACAGCTCACAGTGGGCGGGGTCTTCCTACCTCCACTAGCAAGCACAAAAATGTGCCCATAACCATTCCCACAGGCCATCAATTGAGGCTCCCTCTTCCCATGTGTCAAGTCCATAATCGAGATTAGCCATCACTCAGTATCTGGTTTTTGGTTTACTTTTTTCTTTCCGAAGCTATATGTCTTCCTATATTTGTGCTTGAAGTCTTTTGTTACTTCAGTCAAATGAATAAATGACCCCTGTACCATTTAATCAAGAGTTTTAAACTTTTTGAAAGCTTTTTGACAAATTTCCCTAAATCAAAATCTGAATTATTATTATTTTTTTACATTCATCAAACTGGGATCTTCCAGAAAGATGTCAAACTAATTTAGTTCATTTGTTCATCCGTGGGAAAGACTGTGGGAAAAAACATGCTCAATTTTTGGTTATATTTACAGAAATATATGTTTGTAATGTTCCAGAAACATATGAAATTCCTAGTTAGTCTTACAAGCCATAGCAGAATATTTTCAGTCTTACCCTAGCTACTTTCTTAAAACATTGTATGTAATGGAAACACCTGGATTTTCCTGTTAATTGAATTTAATGCGCTATCATCAAATATTTTAACATAATCATTTAAAGTCTTATCACGCAGAGACATGTGCATACATACTTCTTTTTATACTTATCTTCTCCCTCCTCGAAAGTTTCTCTGTGTGGCCCTGTCTGTCCTGGAATTCACTCTGTAGACCAGGCCAGCATCAAACCCAGAGCTCTGCCTACCTCTGCCTAAAGGTATGCCCCACAACCACTTAGCTACTGATGTCTTCTTAAAGAGCTTTACCCAGTGACGAATCAGAAAGTACTTATTCATTGTCAATTTCTTTATTTATACAAGACAGGGTCTCATTGTGTTACTTCGGTTTTCCTAAAACTCTCTATGTATAGCGGACTGGTCTCAGGCTCACAAAGAAAAGACTTACTCTGCCTACCTCTGCCTCCCTGAATGCTGGGATTAAAGGAGTGCACCACCATGCCCAGCCTGAGTTGAAAGTACTTTGTCTTTAAAGAGATTTATATAAATAACTGACAATTTAAGAAGTACAGAATTCTGGTAACTTTAAGAACTTTTGGATTGGTTAACTTTCATAACTCCAATGAAGAAAGTGATGGGTTATTAAAGCTACCAGATAAGATCACACAGACCAAGAATTAGTTGCCTGGGGCTAAATGAACTGATATGGATGGCTGTATTCTTTATCACTGTTTGTTTATACAATAGCTTGGTTCTTCAGTGTTTTGCTTTTCTATATTTTAAATTTTACTTCACTTAAGATGGACATGCTGGTGCATTCCTTTAATTGCAGAGGTAGAGAGGCAGAAGCAGGCAGAGTCCTATGAGTTCCAGGCTACTCTAGTTTATATAGAGAATTCTAGGCTAGCCAGTGCTACAGAGTGATTCCATGTTTCAAAAGAATTATGTGTATTTATTTATTGTGTTATGTATTTAAACCTGTACCACAGTGCATGTGTAAAAGTCAGCTTGTGGAAGTTGGTTTTGTCAATATACAAACCATAGTTCTCATCCTAAAGTAAATAAAGAATAACTTATTCTGGAGCTATTTTGAGTAACCACAGCCCAGGAGCATAGATTTAGGTTACCCCAAATTTCATGTTTACATGTGGAACTAATTCCACAAAATCTTACAGTTTTATAGAACAAAGAAAAGTCATACATCAAGACAAGTTTAAAATACATTAATGAACCCATCAGAGAGGTAGCTACTGAGAGACTCCGGAAGTTTTTCTAGGATGATATCTGATGACAAATCTGATGATACCCGATGATGGCTTTTGAGTTGGTGGAAGCTAGTGGTCAACTCAGTTAATAGATTCTAAAAGGTTTCTATTGGTCACAGATGCTGTTATGGGGTACCCATCAGAGAAGACTACTTGGACATGGTTTAAGCCAACAGAAAGTCTTTATTTGATGTCCAATGGTTACACTGGGTATTACAGATCTGAATGTAGCCTTGAGCCTTTCTCAGGATGAGCTTTTAAGCACAAAAAACCATGTCCTAGGTTGATACACTTCAGTTAGCAAGAACAGTTAGCCAGAAGCAGAACTACAGAAGCCAAAAAAGCAAAGTTGTACATTTAGAGACTTTCCCAGAACTATGGACGTTGATGGATTAGATCTTTGTTTTCGTTTTGGCAAGTGATGCCATCTACGTGCTGAGTTTCAAGGTCTGAACAGTACTTCCATCATGGAGTCACTTGTGCTAAGGTCTGGGGACCTACTAAGATCTGGGGGCCTGTTACAATGTAGTCAGACACAATCGTGAGCAAGGAATGGCTGTCCAAGGTCTAGAAGGAGTCCAAGATGGGGTAGCTAGCCTTGGACCTGCAACGTTCTAATCTTCTATCACAGTCTCTGCAGACTTAGCTTCTACAGCTTCTCTCCGGATTTTACTCACTTGGTGGGTCCTGCGGATTGAACTCAAGTTACTAGTGTTGCCCATTTACCTACTGAGCCATCTCTCTGATCCTATTTTTCTACAGTTAGCCAACTTTTTGTCTTTCTGTTCCCTCCAAGTAAACAATCTCATATTAGGTAGCCAGACAAGGATAAATAGCCCTGGCCATTGTCGCCAAATCCATTGTTCCTTGTTGGCTTTGAAACTACCCTGCCCTCCTGTCTGTTTTCTTGGCAATGCTAAAGAGGGAAACTTTGACTTTGATCATACAAAAAAGTAGAGATCTTGGAACTTTGTTGAGACCACTTAAGTGAAGGCAACCACCTCTCAGTCAAATGAATGAATTCTCCCTCTGGCCCTGGGTGGAAACAGAGCACTCTGATTTATTCCCACGGTTAGAACATTGTTTCCAGTTATCTCCTCCTTTAACAGTTAATCCAACTGGACACGTCAATCACCTAGCCCAGAGACCACCCCTCAGGCAGGCTGATTTCACTAAAGCTACCCTAAGAAATGTGAGCATTAATTATCCCCTTAGTGAGATCATGTATTTACTCTTCCCAGAAAGCCCCACCAACCCCCACATAACTGCCTAGGGAGCCCCTACCATGTGACCCACCTTCCTCTCTGCAACCTTCCTTTTCCTTCCTTCTGTCTTTCTTTCTGAGTCTAACCAACACTTTTGTAGACACTTGAGACTTCTCACTCCTTCTCTGAAGTTTCATGTTGACTTCTGCCATACCCTCTTGCTGACCTCCATTGCTAAATGCCGGGATCTCTTTCTCTTCTCCAGCTCCCTCCTCCTGGAAAGGGATAATGGTTACCACTTGCCTATCCTGTTTTCAAACTTCCTTCTGAGTCCATGTCTAAATTCCTTTGTCCTGACTAAAACCCCCAAAGAGGAAACCCCAACTTTTCTAGCAAAACTAATAAAGACTGTACATGGTATTGGAAAGCATCTACCTTTTGCCCGTAAACTCTTTTAGAAGTCAGGGAGTTCTTGAATATTCTTATTTTGTAGCAATGTAGTTCTGTGCATGAATTCAATAAGAAACTATTCATTGTAGATGGAAATGACTAGAAACATTCTATTACTAAGGCAGACAGAGTCACCTGTGAGACTGATATATATTGACTAAGATATAACCAGATGGCCTTAAGGAAATCATTTTGACTTTATGAGGTGAATAAAATCTCTCAGAAAAACTGTTTATATGATATACACCAGAAAAGACTACTTGGATGTGTATGTTTAAGCCAGTAGGAAGTCTTTGTTAGCTGGTCGGTGACTATACTAGGTGTTCAGGATCCCAGTGTCACCCTTAGCCTATTTCAGGGTGAGCTTTTAAGCATAAAAACCACATCCTGGGTTGACATATTCAGTTAGCAAGAACAGTTAGCCAGAAGCAAGAAATACAGAATCCAAAAAGCAAGGTTAATGTACTTAGAGACTTTCCCAAAACTATGGATTTTGATAGGTGAGGTTTTCATTTTCATTTTGGCAGGAGGTGTTGCGTATGTGCTGAGTTTCATGGCCCGAATGGTAATTCCATCATGGACTCAGTTGTGCTAAGGTCTGGGGGTATGTTACTGGCCTTGGACTTGGCGAAAAGACATTCCCAATATATAAACAATCAAGGAATATCTTCCTGAAAAGCTTGCAATTGTTAGAATGAGGCAGAATGGACAGACAGAAAACTAAGGGGATCTGAAAAGGAAAAGAAACCTGTTATTCTAAGAGCTAGTTTGTGTGTCTGATAGCCAGATACTTTAACACAAGTGACAAAATTAAAATTGGCTATAGAGTCAATGCTCATTTTCCAAAAGATATTAAAAATGGCAAGCTACATTTAGTTAGAGTTGGACTCTTCGTGGCTTTTGAGCTGAGGCACAGTGTCACTCCCTCCCCCTTTATAAACCTGGACCCTGCACCTCACGAGTCACAGCACAGTTCCCCTGTGGGGAGATCTGAGTCAGGCATAGGAGTATGCCAGAATTGTAGGCTTGAATCTCAGTACAGAGAACACCTACTGGTGTTCAAGTTCTTGTATCCCTGAACAAAAAATTATAAAGAACACAAAGTAACAGGAATAGAGACTGTTTATTAATAAAAATAGGAAGAGTCCATAAAGAAAGAGAAAGATCCTCAGAAAGTGGAAATAGGCTGATGTCCCAGGAAAGTCCTACTCCTCACATGCAGCAGAACTTCAGGACCAGAAAACGGAGGGTGGGAATCCCAGAGAACTGCTGGAAAACGACCTACATGGCAGAATCCTAAGAAGATCAAGGCTGCAGAGACCAACGGGCGGGTGGTCCTGCTCCTGCTCTCCCCTCTCCCACACAACACAGTGTGGGGCCTCCTAGAGCGTTGGTTCTTAACCTGTGGGTTGTGACCCTTTCATGACCTTTTCATAGGAGTCACCTGAGACCACCTTAAAACACAGAAATCTACATGGTAATTCATAACAGTAGCAAAACTACAACTACAGAGTTTTTATCGGGCATTCATGATGTCGTAAGTGAATAATTTTATGGTTGAGGGTCACCATAACATGAGGGACTGTATATAGGGTCACGGCATGAGGAAGGTTGAGAACCACTGCTCTAGAGTCGGAGAACTTCACCTTTCAACTTGGCAGAGCTGTCCCAGCAACACACTGCTCTGAAGCCCCCCGTCTTCTGTGCTCCCCCTTACTCTTACATCCTTTCTTATTTCTTTCATCACCCCCCACACCCCTACTCCTCACGCCACCTTACTTCTTAATTACAACCTTCCATAACTTCAATGATCTCTGAAGTCTGTGAACCCTAACAGAATGCCAACTTTCCCCTCCCAGCTAATTTACCCACCTTGACTGTTTTTCTTTCCACAGTTGATATAATACTTAATCCTTCCTTACCCACTTGATGAATCCCACTCCTGATCTTGTTTTAACATCTGAGGAAAGTCCTCGGTTGATTGTCCTCCAACTGTTGTTGACTCTAAGGAAGCCACTGCTGGCTAGAAGAACAATTGAATAGTGACAAGACACAATAGCTGTGCTTATTCTCCCAGTTAGTACCCTACTCTGGGAGGAATACAGAATTTTTATCAGGCATCCTGAGTTCCTGGACTGAGATATTTTTTGAATGACATATTCAACTCCACCCTATCCAAATCCCACACGAATACTATAAATACTTCAACTGAAAGAACATAGGTGATAATAAAAATAACCCAAGAAAAAAATAAATTCCAGTATAGTAACATAAAAAACAAAAACAAGAAAACCATGAAGTAACCAAGGCAACATAACTCCTCCAAAAATTATTAATCCTTCTGTGTAGTTGGGGGGGGGCTGTTAGATGAAATCTGAGAGAAAACTCAAAATAATTGTATCGTCAAATGAATAAGGGAAGGGCTGAACAAAGTAAAGAGATGGTGATATAAAAGAAGAATTCAACGAAGATAGAAACATTGAAGAAAAACTAATCTGAAATGTTGGTGAGGAAAACATCCACAGTGAGTGGAATAAAAAGTTCTATAGGAAATCTCAAGAGAACAGAATAGCTGAGCCTGAAAACCAGTCAACCCAAGGTGAAGACAAAATAATAAGCAAGCAGGGTGGGAATTCCAGTATATACATGACACGATGTGCTACAGGTATAGGAGAAGAAACATGTTCTAAAGGCATAAACATTTTCAAAATTATCACAACAGAAAATTTCCCAGAGTTAGGAAAAGACACCAGTCTACATGCAGAGGATATTTGGGATATCAAACAGACAAGAACTCATCATATCAAAATTAAGACAATAAAAATATAGAAAAAAGGAAGTATGTTGAAAACAGCAAAGGAGAAACACTATTTCTCACACAAAGGCAGGACCATCAGTATAACATCATATTATTTAACTGAAACTTTAAGTCCAGACAAGCTTGGAATGATGTATTTCAACTTCAGAAAGACAGTTGGCAACCCTGGCTACTATACCCAGCAAAGCCATGTGTCATAATTGAAGGGAAAATAAAAAAAAACTTTCCATGATAAAAATAAACTAGAGGAATGTATGACTACTAAGTCAGTTCTGCAGAAAATACTGAGGGAATCTTCCAGCCTGAATTTAAAAACACATCCATTCCTGAGGCCACAGGAAATAATAAACCTTGCTTAGAGTTAATAGTTAAGCAAAGGAGGAAAAAGGAAAAAAACCAAAAGCCACAAACCCAACAATGGCAAGAATCAATACAAAACCTTTAATAATATCACAGAATATTGGTGGTCTCAGTGCCCAGTCAAAAGACGCAATCTAGTAGAGACAGCCAGTACAAAATGCCCTTCTCCACAAAAGAGAGACATTACCTTAGATGAGTAATTCTCTACTTCCTAATGCTGCCACCCTTTCATACAGTCCCTCATGTGGTGATCCCCAACCACAAAATTATTTTTGTTGCTACTTCATAACTATAATGTTACTACTGTTATGAACCATAATGCAAATACCTGATATGCAGGATGTTATTTATGTTGTTACAAATCGACCCAAAGGCATCGAGAGCCACAGGTTGAGAACCACTGCCTCAGAATGAAAGGAAGAAAAGGGGGGAATTCTCAGAAAATGCACCTGGGAAACAAGCAGGTATCACTCTTCTAACTTCGGGTTAAATAGGCTTCAAGCTGAAACTAGTAAGAAAAGATAAAGGCAGTCATTTCATACCAACTAATGGAGAAACCCGGCAAGAGGACGTTACTGTTACAAACAAGTATGCTCAGACACAGATGCATCCAATTTCATAAGTCAAGAACTGCTAGAATCGAGTCACAGACCAATCCCAGCACAATAGGAGTAAGTGACCTCCATATTCCACTCTCATCAACTGACAGGCTATTCTGATGAGAGAGAGAGAGAGAGAGAGAGAGAGGGAGGGAGGGAGGGAGGGAGGGAGGGAGCAAGGGAGGGAGGGAGGGAGGGAAGGAGGGAAAGAGAGAGAGAGAAAGAGAGAGAGAGAGAGAAAGAGAGATCGATCTAAGGTAAATGATACCATAGATCAAGAAAACTTAACAGATGTCTGTAGATTATTTTACCCAGGTACTACTGTGATGATTTGTATATGCTCGGCTCAGGGAGTGGCACTGTTAGAAGGTGTGGCCCTGTAGGAGTAGGTGTGGCCTTGTTGGAGTAGGTGTGTCACTGTGGGTGTTGGCTTTAAGACCCTCATCCTAGCTGCCTGGAAGCCAGTATTCTGCTAACAGCCTTCAGATGAAGATGTAGAACTCTCAGCTCCTCCTGCACCATGCCTACCCGGATGCTGCCTTGTTCCAGCCTTGATGATAGTGGACTGAACCTCTGAATCCATAAGCCAGCCCCAATTAAATGTTGTCCTTTTAAGAGTTGCTTTGGTCATGGTGTCTGTTCACAGCAGTAAAATCCTAACTAAGACAACTACAGAACACACATTTTTTTTTCTCAGCAGCTTATGGAAGAAAAATAAAATTATGAAAATTTCAGGAAAAATAGATGAAACTGGAAAATGTTGCACCAAGTAACCTAGACCCCAAAAGACAAACAGAACCTGTTCCCCTTCGTAAGTGGATTTTACCTGGAAATCCTTAGATTTATGTATTTTGCTTGGACTGTCTATAGAGTTCAGGAAACTAGAAGAGACCCATGAGAGGAGGGGGAAAAGAAGTCTCGAGGGTGGAGGGATAGAAGGATATATGTGATGTGCAGGCAGAGAGAAATGGGGGGACAAGTTAAGTAAAACCAAGGACGTGTGAAGAACATCACCGAAGCCATATTGCTTTCTTTTCTATTGCTGTGATGGAACACCATGACCAAGATATCTTCTAGGAGGAAAGCTTCATGTTTGCTGACAGTTTCAGAAGGACAAAAGTTCATCAAGTCAGGGTGGAGTGCCTGCAGACGGCAGGGCAACCGCAGCAGGAAGCTGAGGGCTAACACCCTCAACCACAAACATGAAGCAACTAGAGAAAGCTGGGGGGTAGGGTGAGGTCGTACACTCTCAAATCCCAACCCCAGTGATGTATCCTCCATGAAGACCATTCCTCCTGAACCTCCCCAAAACAGCTCCACCAACTGGGACCAAGTGTTCAAATGTCTGAGCCTATGGGGAATGTTTTCATTCAAATGACAACAGAAACTTATTACTATATAGGCTAATTTAAGGTCATAAATTTTAAAAATAAAAAGAGAAAGGCAAGGAAGAAGGAAGGAAGGTAGGTAGGTATCCAAGGTGGGTGGACAATGCTTCCCCTAGAAGACATTAATTAATTAATTAATTAATTAATTAATTAATAATTGAAAATCTCAGTACGAAACGTTGGATAATAATACCCTATAAGTCATTGGTCAGAAGGTCCCAGAAGTTCCCCCAAACAACACAAGCCATGGCAATGGTTCTTGGTTTCCCATCAGAACTGTATGGTAAGACCCTGTTGCTGAAGACACAACACACTTTGGTTTCAGAACATAGAGAAATCAAACTGCATCTCACCTAAAATCTTCTTCCCTGATGGTTTGGTTTCACAATGCCAGAAGCTTCTCTTCGGGCCACTGGAGGAGAAAAATCTATTAATGGTATTGAAAGGTAAACCCTTTATACTACAATGCTGACCTGCCATGAAAGATGTGCTTAATGGTGCAATTATGGCACAATGGTTATGGGGGTAACCATATGTCTTGGCATTGGATTTGAGGCCCAAAGTCCATGGGTCAGGAGGTCATAGGCTCCATGGGGGAGAACATGCTAGTATGGACCTGTTAAGTGCAAATATTGCCAAGCTGCCTTCTAAATGATGCTGAAAAGATGGGTTAGTGATTTGTAGCAGGATACTTATTCTGTTACATTGTATTCCCAGTGGAGCTCCGTGATTAGGCAGTAGAAGAGGAGGTGAAGCTGGGAGAGAGAGAGGAAGGAGAGTGGAGAAAAAGAGGAAGGGGGGCAGAAAAACAGGAAGGGGAGGAGAAGAAGGAGGCTATGGACCATGGAGAACCAGGGATGGGTCGAAAGCTGTCCTGGGTAGCAACTTCTATCAAAAGGTTAGATATTGGGTAACAACTCTAATTGTGTGGGCATCTTGTTGATTGAGCATTTCTAAATATATAAATCCTTTAGATAATCATTAAGCTTTAAGAGTCTCATTTCTATTGGGTACTGCAAGGGTGGCAGATATTGTCTGGGGTTCAGCCGAGCTTTGTGGATACAGCGTAGTGGATTGGCAGAGCCATCCCCCATGCTGGCATCCCGTGGGTGCCAGGGCCTGCAGATCTAGCTAGCCAGAGCCCCGTCAGAGCAGAGGAGCAATGGGAACATGGCGGCTGCCCGGGAACAAGCCAGACCAGGTGCTGTTTTCTAAATATCACCTCCACAGTGATTAATAACTTCTGCTGCTTTTTCAGATGACTGAAGGTCCCCAGCATCTACATCAGGTAGCTCACAACCGTTCGCAACTCCAGCTCTAAAGGACGTCGACATCCTCTACTCTTCTCTGTACCCACCCATATGCGTACCCCAACACAGAGACACATGGTTAAAAGTAAATCTTCAGAAAGTTTTAAATACTTGTATGCATAGGTTAGCACTACCCTCAACCTTGGCTACAAAAGTTTCTCTCTGAAGTGGTCATCAGTTAATCCAGAGGCTCATAACGGTGAAGTCCTGAGAGTAAGTGTCTGTTGAGTGACATTCAGCCCTAAATGGGACATACATATCAAGCGAAACACACATACCCAAGGTTCAGGAAACATCGGAGAGCAGGGGGCATTATCTAGCAATTTCCTCTGAAATAAAGCTTTCACTCTTGGAAGGAAGCTCATTAAGACACAGAATGTTCTAAAGAATAGTAAAACATCCCATTGTGTAGGCAAGCTCGTTAAGACACAGGAAGTATACAACTTAATAATTTTAGGAAGTCCCTACAATTGAGAAGATGCATTAGGCCCCTCCCACCCTAAGCACACATAAGCTGTAAGGACTACTTCGAATTGCTCTCAGACCAACAAACTGCCTACAAAAAGGCTACCAGGAGGTCTGGAAATGGCCCAGAGCCACTGAGCTGCCTGGAAGACATAGCTTCCAACTTGCTGAGCTGTATGATGTACACGTGATGAACTCCAAGCGTCCAGATTTTCTGAGTCATCCCCCGTGCTGGGTGGGCTTTGATGGCAGCTGTCTCTGAGTCACTTCTGCTCTTGTAAGTGATCTCTCTCTTTCACCCATACTTCTGCTGTTAAGCCTAATAAAACTCATTGATTGACCAAGTCGATTTTGGTGGTGTTCATACTTTGTACTCTTGAGGGTTCCATATTTTCCCAAGAATACTGTCACACAAAAGGAGGAAGAAAGAATGTGGAAGCCAGAGGATGGGGAGGAGCCCTGTGAAATGCCGTCCTCTGGATATAAAAAGGCCATTGCACCCATGAGCTCACGGTAGCTATGGCTACCTGTGTACAAGATAGGGCCAACAAGATCACTTAACACTGCCACAAGCAACACTAACTGTACTCAGTAACCTCTTACAATGAAAGAAGAGAACATGAAGGTGTGCGGAGAACATGGGGGTGCCTGGAGGGAGCTGGAGTTTGTAGATAGTGTGGATATGATAAAAAAAATACATTGCTTACATGTATTAAATGTCAAAGAATAAATGAAATATTATATTAAGAAAAGGAAGAGTCAGAACCAGGCAGATTCCTGAAAGTTCTAGGCCAGTCTTGTCTATGTAGCAAGTTACAGGACACCTAGGACTGTAACTTTAATTCTTTCAAAGCCTTCTTTTAATGATGGTTCTTAAGTGCTTTAACCTCCCTTCTAGCCCACAGCCCACCAGAGGTAGTGGAAAGGAAAAGATACAGGGGAAGGACAATTCCCATCTGTGTTGTCAGGAAATCAGTTCAGTTCAGTTCACAGGTCAGCAGCAGCAGCTCAATCCACTTGCAAACACTTTACGGATATGCCAGCAGTCCAGCTCAGTAGTGATCTCTGATGAAGCAGCTCACTGAGATGATCTTAGCTTGTTCATATTTCTTTATCGACATGGATGTGAACACATGCACTACATTAACATGGAGCGGCATTCCAGGTACTGTGCTACTTGACTGTGTGCCCATGGTCACCTCCATTGGAAGTCATGCTTATATGTATCACAGCAGGCATCAGAGACAGAGAAGGGGCAGCTCCATTCCTACTGTCTCAGATCTCTACGATTCCTGGGGTTTGAGCACACCCCACTCCACCAGTTCTTATGCCCATCTGATAGTGTGGTCTCTGTGCCATATACCCATCTATCCCTGTTGAGAGCCCATCTTTAAGCAAGGAACCTAGATTCCCATAACTATACCCATGCCCACTGTGGTGATTTGAATAGGTTTGGCCGCTGTAGGAGGTATGTCCTTGATGGAATAGGTGTAGCTTTGTTGGAGGAAGTGTGTCACTGTGGGGATGGGCTCGGAGGTCCTATGCTCAAGCTCTGACCAGTGTGGAGAAACCCTCCTGCCTGCTGCCTGCAGAAGCCAGACTCCTGCTGCTGCTGCCTTTGGATCAAAATGTAGAACTCTCGGCGGCTTGTCCAGCATCATGTTTGCCTGGATGCTGCCATGCTTCCCACCATGATGATAGTGGATGGAACCTCTGAAACTGTACGCCAGCCCCAATCAAATATTTTCTTGTATAAGAGTTACCTTCATCAGAGTGTCTCTTTGTAGCAATGAAACCCTAAGGAGGACACCCACCAATCCCACACATCCCTGATGTGCAGTCCTGGTGCCTTCTCTAAATAGAACGCTAGATTTGTTCCACCATCCTCATGACTCCAGGACCTCCTCTCTCCAGGGAAGGACACTAGACCTTCTACACCCATCCACACAACCTCCTTGAGGACCACATGCACTGTCCCTGACTTCTGGGGCTCACTGTTCTACTCCTCCTTTTCTGGTAGGGACTCTAGACTCATATCACCAACGCCACAAGCGTATAGTATCTAAGAAAGGTCATGAAGATTGGTTGTAAGAACCTTCTAACTTTATAGAGGATCTACTTCTGGGCTCGGAAACCTGACTTAGCTCAAGATAGCCAGGAGTACTTCTGATACCCTATCTAAACATCAACACTGAATTGCTCAAAGACTGATGAACCGTAACTCAGGTTAATCACCTGGTAACTTGGGATAACAGGAAATAGAACCTCAAGCAACCACCCAGCAAAGCAGAGACAATATTTCTGTACCAAGAAACACTACCAAAACTTTAGATATCTAGATTCCATCACCAACATATAAACATGAATAACCAATAACCAAAGCAATAATCTCTACAAAAACTAATATCCCATAATAATATTCCCAAAGAAAATGACTTAGATGTTATGGAAGATAATTAATTCAAAATTGCAATAATAAACAAGCTTAATGTATCAAAGAAGATATGAATAGACACCATAATGAAGATGGAGACACAGTTGGACAAAATTATTTTAAAAATTCAAGATATGAAGGATAGAATCTAATAAAGAGGATCTCTAAGGAAAGTCCAAAGTGAAGTAAAATTTGAAATGGAAAAGCTTAGTAATTCAAATAAAAGTTCAGAAGAAAGCTCCACTGATAAATTGGATGAAGTGGGAGAGAGGATATCAGGCCTTGAAGACAAAGATGAATTGTCATTCAGTCAAAGAAAATATCAAATCCTGACCTATCCCCACTCCTTGACAGAATTTTCAGGAACTCTGGGGCACTATAAAAAGACCACACCTACATAATAGATACAGAATAAAGAGAAGAAACACAGGTCAAAGGCACAGAAAATATTTTCAAGAAAATAATCGAAGAAAATTTCCCTAACCTACAGAAAGAGCCTATCAAAGTGCAAGAGGCATCCAGCACACCACAGACACAGAACCAAGAAGAAAATCCCTCATAATATAATAATAAAAACACTGAATGTCCATAACAGGAAAAGAATATTAAAAGCTACAAGGGAAAAAGAGCAAGCAACATTTAAAGACAGACCTGTTAGAATAGCACCCAACTTCTTAATGGAGACGCTAAAAACCAGAAGGACTTGGACGGATGTTCTACAAACTTTCAGAGACCACAGATGCCAGCTCAATTTACTATAGCAAGCAAAACTATCAATCACATAGAGAAGAAAAACATTCTATGATAAAACCAAATTTAAGAAGTATCTATCTACCAAACCGGATCTATAGGCAGCACTAAAAAGGGAGCTAGAAGGAAAAATTCAACCCGAGGAGAAAAACCATACCCAAGAAAACACAAGGAGTAAACAATCCAAGACCAGCAAATCAAGTGAAGTGGGGAGCTCAAACCATACCAACAACAGGAACACTGTCCACTGATCACTGTCAATGGCCCCCAATCACCAATAAGACACAGACTAACAGATTGGATTAGAAAGCAAGATCCGTCTTTCAACACACCTCACCATAAAACACAGATATCATCTCAAAAAGGTTAAAAGGATGGAGAGAGATAATTCAGGCAAATGCACCTAAGAAACAAGCAGGTATTGCACTTTAATATTTGGTAAAATAGACTTCAAAACTAATCAGAAGAGATAGGGAAGGATATCAGATACTTGTAAAAAAAAAAATCCACCAAGAAGATGTCACCTAAACATTTATGCATGAAACCAAAGGACACACAAAGTTGCAAAAGAAACATCTAAAATCACATGTTGATTCTAACACAATGACAGTGGGTGACTTCAATATCCAACTCTCCCTGATAGTCAGGTTACCCAAACAAAAAATAAACAGAGAAACCTGGCATTAAGTAATGTCATAAATCAAATAGACCTAGAAGATGTTTACAAAACATCCCATTCAAACACGCCAAAAAATACCTTCTTCTCGGTAGCTCATGGCAACTCCCAACAGATACAAGAAAACTAACTTCTTCAATGGAATCTCACTGGGCATACAAATAACACTTAAAGGGCGGGTGCCATGCCTAGCAGTAGATGGCGAACACAAAATAAACTCAAAGGTATTTGGTGGGCTTTTATTTTTGTCTCATAGTATTTTGTTTGGACAGTTTGTTTTGTTGTTTTTTGTTTTTCTTTGCTTTGTTGTTGTTGTTGTTATTTTTACCTTACTGGACTTTTGCCTCTATATTATGGTTTGTGCTTTTGTCTTTTTGTGCTGTGTGTGTGAGCACACCTCTCTCTCTCTCTCTCTCTCTCTCTCTCTCTCTCTCTCTCATCTTTTTTATTTACCCGTGTGCTTTCTTTGGAAAGAGTGAGAAAGAAGGTGTGGACTTGGGGAGAATCTGAGAGGGAATAAGGGAAGAGAAACTGTGATCGGAATACATCACACGAAGAAAATTTTACTTTCAATAAAAAATAAAGGGAAAACTGTCATTAACCTTAAAAAAAGAACTGGGGATTTTGATGGGGATCACATTTTGTCTGTATATTGCTTTTGGTAGCACAGCTATTTTCAGAGTATTAATCCTACTTTTCATCTTCAGATTTCTTCAATTTCGATATATAGAAATTGTATTATAGGAAAGGTACTTATTTTGTCTGCTAATTTTGTATCCTGCTACTTTTCTTAAAATATTTATCAGCTGTAGAAGATTCCTGGTCAAGTCTTTAGGGTCTTTTATGAATAGAGCCATAGCATCTGCAAATACAGATAATTTGACTTTTCCCCTATTTCTATCCCCTTGATCTCCTTCAGTTTTCTTATTGCTCAAGCTAGACCTCAAGTACTATATTAAATAAGTCTGAGGAGGGTGGAACCTTGTCTTGTTTCTGATTTTAGTGGAAATACTTTGTGTTTCTCTCTGTTTAGGATGATGTTGCCTGTTGGTTTGCCATAAATTCTCTCTCTCTCTCTCTCTCTCTCTCCCTCTCTCTCTCTCTCTCTCTCTCTCTCTCTCTCTCTCTCTCTCTTTCCCTCCTTCTCTCCCTCTATCCATCCCTCCTTCCTTCCTTCCTTCCTTCCCTCCCTCCTTCCTTCCCTCCTTCCCTCCCTCCCTCCCTCCCTCCTTTCTTCCCTTCCTTTCTGGTTATTTGTAATAGGATTTCTCTGTGTAGCCTTGACTATCCTGGAACTCTGTAGACCAGGCTAGCCTTGATCTCACAGAGATCTGCCTGCCTCTGCCTCCCAAATGCTGGGATAAAGAGCATGTGCTTAACGCCACTCAGCATAAATTGCCTTCACTATGTTGAGGTATGTCCCTTGTACCTGTACTTTCTTCCAAAAGTTTTATCACAAAGTGATGCTGGGTTTTGCCGAAGGCCTTTTCTTCATCTAATGAGATAATCATGTGGTTTTTGTCTTTTAGTCTGCTAATGCTATCAGTTACATTTATTGATTTATGTATGTTATGATATGTATGATATCATTTATTGATTTATGTATACTGAGTCATCCCTCCACTTCTAGGATGAAGTTGACTAAATCATAGTTGGTAATGTTTTAAATGTATTCTTTAAAATTATTTTTATTATTTATGTATATATATTTATGTATTATTTATGTATATTATTATGCATATATTATTTGTTTTATTATTATGTATATGGATGTTTTGCTTGAATGTATGTCTATATGCCATGTGCTGGGTAGTTTAACTTGACACAAACTAGAGTCACGAGATGAGAGAAATTCATGTGAGAAAATGCTTCTGTAAGACAGGGCTGTAAGCAAGTCTGTAGAGTGTTTTAGTTTCTTAGTGACTGATAAGGAAGGACTCAGCCCATTGTGGGTGGGGCCATCCCTGGTCTGGTGGTCCTGGGTTCTCTAAGAAGGCAGGCTAAACAAGCCATGAGGAGCAAGCTAGGAAGCAACAGTCTTCCATGACCTCTGCACCAACTCCTGCCTCCAGATTTCTGTCCTGGTTCAGTTCCCATCCTGACTTCCTTTAATGATGAACAGTGATGTAGAAGTGTAAGCCAAATAAACCCCTTCCATCCCAAGTTGCTTTTGGTCATATGGTGTTTCGTCACAGCAATAGTAACCCTGACTAAGACACATCTCATGCATGACCAATGACCACAACGGTCAGAAGAGGGCAACAGATTCCCTGGAACTGGAGTTTCAGGTGGCTGTGATCCGTCACATATGCTGGGAACCCAACCCAAGTCTTCTGGAAAAGCAGACATGTTCTTAACTGCTAGACCATCTCATAGCCCCTTGCTTTGTTCTTGTGTTTGCTTTGCAGGTATTTTATTGAGAAATTTTCTATCTGTATCCATAACCACCACATGGAAGAAAACAACAGGAGTTAATAAACACTGCTCAACAATAACTCTCAATATTAATGGACTCAAATTGCCAGTAAAATGACATAGACTAACAGATTTGATTAGACAAGGTCTTTCTTTCTGCTGCATCTAAGTAAGAAACAGCCTGTAGAACAAAGAACACTTTACAGTTAAAAGAAGAAAAGAAAGTGATTTTTGTTTTGGCTTCCTTGTATTTAGCTCCTCCAACTCTGGCAGAGAGTCTTCCGTCCTGCCTTTATTTCCCTTCTATTGCGGCAGTAAACACCAGGACCAAAAGCAACTTGGGGAGAAGAGGGATTATTTCAGCTTGTAACTCCCAGGTCAGACTCCACCACTGAGAGAAGTCAGGGAAAGAGCTGAAGGCAGGAACCTGGAGTCAGGAACTAGCGCAGAGACCACTAAGAATCCTGCTTACTGGATTTCTCCTCATGGCTTGATCAACTTGATTTCTTATCCATCTGAGGACCTCCTGTCCAGGGGTCACCGCCTACAGAGAGCTGGGCCCTCCCGTATCAATTATTAATCAAGAAATTTGTTCAGATGTGTTTCCCTCTTCCCAGATGAGTCCAACATGCATCAAATTGACAGACACCAGCATCAAACTCAAGAGGACACCCCCTCAGTTTGTCCTTCTAAGAGCTACCCTAACAGGACTGACCAGAAGCCTGTCTCTTAATTCTAAGGTCTTGTCAAGTTGATAACCAAGATTACCCATGTCAATGTGCATAATATAGGCATATACACCAGAATAAGTATAAAATAAAATAGTTTCATTTGTTTCCTACAAGCTCTCCCCACACTCTGATTAACTTCAATCTATTCCTGTTTCTTTTTTACCCTCTCTCAGACAGATAATTAATAGGTAACAGGTAATACATGAAGATATACAATTGACTCTATGTTTTGCTGAGTGACCCACCATGACAGAGGCATGTGAATCCTGTAAGAACAGGGTCACTTTTCTCTATACGATCAGTGATATTCCTAGACCTAGAAGGCTGGGTCACAATCCCATAAGGCACTTGGGATCCAGCTCCAGAATGTTCCTGAAAGGCACAAGCATTGGTTAAGGCTTGCATGGCTCTACTGGGATGTGATAGGAACCATTCAGAGCTGGGTCTAATGGAAGGTCTTCAAGTCCCTGGGCACACGTCCTTGAAGAGAATTGTGGGACCTCAGTTTCTTCTCTTCTTTGGTGTTCTGGCCATGAGGAGAGCAGGCTTCGATCTGCAAGTTCCTTTCCCTGTCCCAATCAACTGCACACAAAGACTAAACTTTGTGAATCGTGAATGGCTGGCCATACACCTTCCTTGTCTTTGTTGGTAATCATGGGGTTTTGTGACACTGATGAAAGGTTGATCAATATAGGACTGTGCACCGTCCATGTTGAAAACCTCCAAGCTGTCTCAGGAGCATCCCTTACAGTTTCACTGTCCTGTGGTTGTTTGTTCAGTGCCCTTCAGGGTCTACAGCCTAGCTATACTTTCTGCTCTGCCTTTTTTCAGTGAGGGACAGTCCTGGGGAGTGCTCTATAGTGTAGACAGCTTATTCCATGTAACTGGCTTCTGATATCATCTAACTTTTTCCTAGCCTCAGAACTCCTATTGTCATAGCTATTCTTGGTTGTCACCTTGATTACATCTGGAACTAAAACCCAAAAAATGGAGGGCACACCTCTAAGGGACTTTAGCTTAATTTGAAGTGGAATCTAGATCTTTGTTGTAAGAAGACACCTTTAATTCACATCTTTTGAGCTGGGAATACCCACCTCTAATCTGGCCCACACCTTCTGCTGGTGGCCCATATATGGACATGGAAGAAGGAAGTTCTTGCTCTTTGCCTGCTTGCTCTCATCTCAATAGGAAGTTCATTCTGGCATTAGAGCCTACCTCTTTGGGATTCCAGCATATACTGAAGACCAGCTTACACATCTAGCAACTGCTGAGCAACTACTGGATTCTTGGACTTTCTTTTCATAGTCAGCTATTGTTGGATTAGCTGGACCACAGTCTGTAAGTCATTCTAATAAATCCCCTTTATAAACACAGACAGATTCATTCTGTAAGTTCTGTTACTTTAGAGAATCTACCTATGAAACTGAAAGATACATTTGAGCCTTGAATAGACAGTAGTTATACATTCTACACAAAGAACACTTTATGTATCTCATGACAAGGTACATACAATTGTGGAATCTCCCACTCACCAAAGTGGTGAACACCAGATCACACCATTGTGATGTAAGTGTTCTCTTCCTAACTTATAATCCATGGATGATTCTTTAGCACCGTGGAAATTCTGTCTGCTGTACCTTTTCACCTAATCTCTGTGGCACCTATAGGTCATCCTTGATGAAATGAATCATCACATTTGGGATTATAAACTGCTGACTTTGAAAAGATGACTTTTGTCATAAATTCATAAATTGGGACTGGAGAGATGGTTCAGTGGTTAAGAGCAACTGGGTGTTTTTGCAGAGTTCTGAGGTTCAATTCCTAGCATCCACATAGTGGTTCACAACTGTCTGTAAGTCCGGTTCCAGCACTCTCACACAGACACACATGTTAGCAAAAGGCTGATGCACATAAAAATAAATAAATCATTTTTAAAAAGGAAATTCATAAATTGAAACTCTGAAAAGAACTAAGTAATTTTTCATGTTTTATCCTAAATCAACATAAAACATTTTTTCTTGTTAGATAATTGTTATTAATGGTTCCCATCAGCAGATAATAATAATAATAATAAAACATGGAATATATGTACAGTGGTCCTAAAGAAGGATGGAATTCTAACATTTAAGGTAAAATAGATGAAACTAGAAATTTGACAAGCAAAGTAAAACAGCCATAGAAAGACAAAGTACTGGTGTGTAAAAGGTTGGCTTTGTTGGTGGTGTTTTGGTTGCTTGTATTGTTTTGTTTTGCTTTTTTGAGAGACTAGGCTCATGTAGTCCAGACTAGACTTCCACTTGACTACTCTTTACTCAGTATCCCAAACATTGGGATTATAAGTGTATATCATCATTCCTAGCCAGGGTGTGAGACTGGCTCAACATGTACCATCCTCATATATGGAAATATAATTAATGTCATTAATTTGCATATTCATATATGTTAATAGAAAAATTGCTAGAGCAGTGCCGATAATTCTGAGGGTCTGTTTTATAACCAATTTTGTCCTCTTAGACACAATGTATTTACTCACTGTGCACAATGTATTTACTCAGTCTGCAAAGACTGAGCTGACTGAAGAGTTAACACAAGGATAACTAAGGAACAGACACAGGGTTTAGAGGGGACACCGAGGACACACACTAGGAAAGGTCTCCAGGTCAACGAAGCAAAGGAAGGTCTGATAGTCAAACGTCTATAACGTTCTCACACGCCCACCCAAGAGGGGAGCTGTAGCTCACTCGTGACTGAGAGATATGCATCAGAGCTCCATCCCAGAGGAGGGGCCTGTGTGTGGGGTCCACTCCACCCCTCAGGAAGGGCCTGAGTGGGGGTCCACTCTGTCCCAGAGGAAGGGTCTGTGTGGGGGTCCACTCCACCCCACAGGAAGGGCCTGCGTGAGGGATCTACCCCCAGCTCAGTCACCACAGTCGCAGTCCTTCATTCCCAGCTCACAGTCATCCTTCCCTTTTTACTCCAGCTGTTCAGCGTTTCCTCAGGTGTTATGTAACCCTTGATGTAAAGGCACTGGGAAGTCAGCGAAAACACCGTCAGAAAATGATAATCAAAATCATCACAAGTGTTACCAAAACCAAAATCATATCTTTTGCCTAGAAAACTAACCAGGTCTATACTCCCAAGGTCCTATCGGTTCAAGAACAACTAACGGGATGACATCATCTTCATTGCGTAATTGCGAGAGGAGTTGTGAGCAAGGGAGAATCAGCCTTTGTCTGGGGTGCTGGTGTAAATGGGGTTGGGGTTAAACCACAGTTACAACCTGCAGAACTGACAGCTTGTGCTGGTGACTCATGTCAACCTGATACAAGCTAGCGTCATCCGAGAGAAGGAAACCTCCATTGAGAAAATGCCTCCATAAGATCTAGATGTAAGGCATTATCTTAATTAGTAGTCAGTGGTGGAGGGTCCATTGTGGGTGGTGCCATCCCCGGGCTGGTGGTCCTGGGTTCTATAAGAAAGCAGGCAGAGCAAGCCATGGAAAGAAAAACAGTAAGCAGCACCTGTTCGTGGCTTCTGCATCAGCTCCTGCCTCTAGGTTCCTGCCCTGTGTGAGTTCCTGTCCTAACTTACCTTCCCCAACTTGGTTTTGGGTCATGGTTTTTTGTCAGAGCAATAGAAACCCTATCTAAGACACAGTCGAAGGTTAGCTTATGGTGTGCTTTTGTGTTTGAGCTCAGAGCCTTGTGTGTGCAAAGTACACACTCTGCCACTGAGCTACACAACCAGCCCCCCTAAGGTTACTTTAATAAAAGGAAGAAACAGCTTTTGTAACACACAAAAATATTCTCTGTCAATAACTAAAAATACAAAAGTTAAGCAGCTTTGCTTTGATAACTAACCGATGCTCTAAAGACACCAGACTTCCTTATGTGTTTGTAGGATAATATTAGTGTAAGGCAGAAATAAGGAAGACAATTACTTAGAATTTCCCAAAATATTCAGAGGAGAGATTGGAGATCTGGGGGATATGTCTGGGGCTGGTGTTTGTCTAGCAAGCACAAGGTCCTGGCGCTCCATCCCAACCAGAAAGAATAGGAAAGAAGGAAGAGAAACAGGAGAAAGACAGAGGATAATGAAGAATCACGTTCTAACGAGAACATGATATATAATCTAATATATATATTCTTATTTGAACCCTTCCTGCCCCACCTTCGGATTCTTGGTATGTGCCATCACATCCTGCTTGATAACTATTAACCTTTGAGCCTCCTGTATGTGCATGGCAGACCGTATGCAGGCTTAACACAGTCTTAATTCTCAAAGCCACTGCATATGGATCCTATTTCACAAACAGGAACCTGTTCCACAGCAGGCAGCTCACTTCAGGCCTGCCTGGGACCTACCATCCTGCCGGTGGCTGCAGACCTAAGCGGCAGCCTTTGACCCTGAAGCTATCCTGACATGGCTGGAAGTACAGAATCCCTGCCTGGTGTGGTAAGGGAAGCTGGCAAGAAGGCCTGGTGGGGGGAGAGGGGCTGTACGCCTTCTGGGGGCACAGCGAACAGAGCCAGGGGTTCACATATTTTTATTTCCTCAGAGTTGCTGACTGTGTGGCCTGAGGAAGTCTCCTTACCTTATTTTCAACCTCAAAAGGCTTGGCAAAGGGATTACGAAACACGGCTCAGAATAGAGGCATAGCTGTGTAGGATGGGAATTCCAGAGGCAGGACATTTGGCTCTTAGCTCACATGTGTCACTAACCATTTTTCCATTTTTACTTCCTTCTAACCTACCCAACCCAACCATTATGGCTGCTGGGGACCTGTCCAGTATGTCTGCTGCTAACACCAGGGGTGACTGGATCAGTCACTTTTAATGGAAAGATGGCATGTAGGTGTCACAAATGTTTTCTGGACTTGGAATAGAGCTGGACTCAGATGTACAAATAACAGGCTCAAAGTGTCTAAGGAACAGGCCTGGTAATGTGGCTCAGTTGACGGAGAGCTTACCTGGAATGCACAAGAGCTTGGTTCAATCCCCAGTACTGTATACACCAGGCATGGAAACAGAGACCTGTAAACCAGTACCTAGGACAGCCTCAGGCTAGAGGATTGGAGATGCTTCATAGTTACTTTGAGGCTAGCCTGGGCTATGTTCCCTGTCTCACCACCACCAAAAAAAAGTACTCTTGATTTTTTTTTTCGTTTTTTCTGCATATAAGCACCGAACCAAGCTCAGTGTTCCTCAAAGCTGTCCGTATCTGCAGATCACCTGGGGATCTCAGTCGTCTGGGAGGAGCCTGCTTTTCTTTTGACTGAGCATTGTTTTCCTTTTGACTTTGCTGGAAACATAAACCCAGGCTTCAGACCTGTAGTTGCGACTCTAGCAGTGAGCCGCAGATCCACCCAGTCTGCACCTCTGATGAGCCAGTTCTGTCCCAAATCCTGCTGTCTGTCGCAGGCACTTGATTTCCAGAAGGACAAAGCTCTGTAAAGCAGGGTTGTGTCTCAATGTGAAACCTGTGTGGAGTGTGAAGAAGTGAGAAGCCCCTGGGCAGGTGGTGTTCTCCAGCATCCATTGTTAAACTCGGCAAATATTTATTAAGAACTTACCCACTGCCTGGCACGTATGGCAGAGGAAATAGAAACCTGTTCCTGCAGGTTATGCCAAGTTTTGGGTGGTGGAGCTAAACAACCCAAGTGTTAGGGCCGGAGAGATGACTCGGCAGTTAAGAGCACTGGCTACTCTTGCAGAGGACCCTGGTGTGAGTTCCAGCACTCACATGGCACTCGTCACCATAGAAACTCCAGTCCCAGGGGATCCAATGCCCTCTTCTGGCCTCTGTGGGCATGAGAGACACATGTGGTACAGCAACATGTATGTACCCAACCCAAACACATAAATAAAATTAATTTCAAAAACTAAAAAATAAGAACCAGTGTGTTCTACAAATGAACTACCGAGTAAATGGTGTGGGGTTAGGAGGCGCTGGGGGAGGTGAGCTGACTTGTGTGTGTGGTGCTGCTGGGGGAGGTGAGCTGGCTTGACCCCTTAGGGCACTCTGGAATTCTTTGCATGTCTGACCTGAGGCAGAGTGGCCACTACCCCTTTCCGAGTTGCAGGGTAGGCAGGGCTTGATGGGTATAGGAAAAAAGCAAAAGTTGTCTGGATTTCCTCTTCAACAGTACATTGTCCAAAGGGCCTCTGCCTAACACAGACCGGTGACTGAAGACCAGCACTGTTCTTCCCCCTGGAGATCTCGAACACTGCCCAGAGTTCAGCTTTCTATCTCTTAGCCTGTTAGGTCATGTCCAGTCCAGCCCTGGGAAACCATGGCTTCTCTAACTCCTATGGCTGGTGGCCAAGATCCAGCACTGGAGACAGGCTGTGAGGATGAGGCTTCTGGGCACACAACCAGAAAGAGTCAAAAGCATTGACAGGGAAGATCTGGGTTTGAATCCTGATCTAGCCACTTAAGCAAGTGTTCTCCTCAGCAGCCCTCACGTTATAATGTAAGAACAAAAGTGAGATCGTTTACATAACTGCCTGGCAGATAGCCACGGTCTCAGACATAGTCCTCTTTCCCTTGCTGTACCTTTAAGAGAAGGACCAAAAGCCCTAAAATGGCCCAAGTCACCTCCCTGAGCTGCCTCTTCTTCTCTACCTGAATCTGCCTCCCAGTTTTCCCCAGTGCCGGTCACACTGATTCAAGGTGGCTGCCTACGTTCCTGCGCTGTGGCTTCTGCAGAGTCTTTGCTTCAGACGTGTCCCTCTCCACCAATGTGGTTTCTCCTTTGGATCTGCCCATCTGGTAAATCCATACTTCTGTCTGATCCAATGTCACTTTATCCTGACTCCCTCCTCCCAGGCCCTCTTTGAGCCACACTGCACTCAGTATTCACTCCTTCCCTGAACATCTTCTAGTGTGGGGGTTAGACCAAGTCCAGTCACCACCTGACTGTTTGTTTGTTTGTTTGTTTGTTTGTTTGTTTGAGACAGACTTTCACAATGTAGCCCTGGCTGTCCTACTACTCACTGTGTAGGTCAGGATGGCCTCAAACCCATAGAGATCTGCCTGCCTCTGCCTCCCAAGGGATGGGGTTAAAGGCATGCAACACTATGTCCAGCTTATCACCTGATTTTCCAAATAAAGTCTTATCAGAACACATCGATACCCGTTGGAGTATATTTGGTGTAAGGCTGGTTGCATACCCAAACGGTATGTTAGTCAGCTTTCTCTCAGTTTGATGGAAAACCTGAGACACACAATTTATCATGAGGAAAAGTATATTTGGGATCATGGTTTCAGCCTGTCGTTGCTTGGTCACACTCCTTTGGGCCCGCAGCACAGAACATCATGGTAGGACCACATGGCGGCAGAAACAACTTGCCTCAAAGCAGCAATGCCGGGGAAAAAGATGGGAGAGGAGAGGAGGAAGGGAGGAGAGGGTGGAGAGGGAGGAGAGGGAGAAGGAGGAAAGGGGAGGGAAGGGAAGGGAAAGAAAATGAGGGGAGAGGAAAGAAGAGGGGAATGGAGGAGAGGGAAGAGAGGAAAAAAGGGAAGGAGAGGACAGGGAGAGAAGGAAAGGAGAGGAGGGGGGAAGGGGAGAGAGGAAGAGAAGAGAAGGGAAGGGAAGAGAAGGGAAGGGAAGGGAGGGGAGGGGAGCAGCGGGGAGGGGAGGGGAGGGGAGGGGAAGAAGGGAGAGGATAGGGGAGGAGAGGAGGAGAGAGGAGGAAAGGAAAGGAGGGGAGGAGAAGGGAGGGTGCCAGAGGCTGGGGACCAAGCTTGTACCACACTGGCCTTTGGGGGACACTGGAGATACACACTGCAAAATGACAGTCGCAGAACTCGGACAGGGCTTGGCAGCCTCTGTGCCCCAAACACTTACCGTCTAGCTATACCAGAAATGTGTCGGCCACCTGCTCCAACGGGCACACATTTGCTCTCGGTAGAGAGCCGGCTCCCTGAGGGGCAGGTGTGGGTGTGACTCACTGCTGGTGGAGCTCGGATGAGAACTCGGCAAGTAAGGTGTGAAGGATTCCACAGAAAACCCTGCTTCTGTCTTCCTGGGAGAGGGGACCCACTGTGTGTCTAGAATACAGAGGTACAGGGTCTGCCTGATGCAGACAATGCTTCTCAGCTCCTGATAAGGAAAGGACAAAGGAAAGAAGTTGGTTAAGGTCATGAGAAGCTCAGTATATACAATAGCGGGGTTTTGCCTGCCCACAGAGTACTCTTGAGAAAGTCTATGACACCCCGAGAAAAGCATGCATTGGGCAGTAGGGGGCAGAGACCTAATGGGAGCTGTCTAAGTCAACCTCCGTCCAAGGGCTTCACCATTAGTGTTTGCAGACACCCGACTTACAAAATGATTGTCACACCTACCAGCAAAGGTGTTTCATACTTACCTCAAGGAGGGTCACCAGCTAAGCCTTCTCCAAGTACAGCTTCTCTGCCTTTATGGCAATATTCAGCTTCGTCCACTCTGATTTATTTAGCCACGATTAGTTCATGTCACAATGTGCCGGGAAGAGGACTGTAATCTTGTCTTGGTCACACACAGTCTGGTTGAAAGTCTAAGAGTCCAAAGAAACAAATGTGTAAAATAATAAGCTAGACCAAAGGAGAAAATTTCCCCCTGGGTCTGTAATGCTGGAAACCTGGTATGCTTCATATTTGTTCTGGGAATACAGAATTCCCTCCCTATTCACAGGGACAGAGGGTCTTGGAGCACAGAGCAAGACCGTTGTTGCACGGCGCAATCTTCTGTGCACAGTATTTGCGTTCCCAGATCCCCTTGCTATAAGTTTGAAAGGCTCATGTGCTAAAAGCTTGATCCCTATGGTAGAACTATTGGGAGATGGTGGGCCTGTGGTAGGTGAGTCCTTGTGGAAGTTTTCCAGATCGTGGGAGCAGTTAATGAGGTCTGTGCTCACCATGTCCAACTCCTTCCTCTATCTTCTTGGTTCCCTGGCTCATGACCTGGGTGGTTTTGTTCCACCATGTCTTCCTGGACTTGTACTTCCAAAACCATAAACCAGCAATAACCTTTTCATCTTTGTGTGTTGATATTTTCAGATATTTTGCTGTAGTCACAGAAGACTAACCAGCATGCCTCTCTTGCTTTTTCAGGTATGAGACCCTACTCGCCAAGCCATAGTAGTAGACACATAACCAGGCAGGGCCTGAGGATGGTTCAATGGTCACGGGCTGTAAAGCTTGAGCTCAGAGTTCTAGTGTCACTGATCCATGGTATGTATAGCATCTGACTGAGGAGCTTACACAGAGAGACGGAGGATAAAGCATAGTCTGCTACTGTCAGAGCTGCTACTGGCCAGCTCACTGTTGACCCAGGCCAGTGCTTCTGCTCTAGGTAGTGCTGTGCTCCCATCAGCAGCGTGCCAAGCTCAGCTCGTCCACAGCAGGGTCCAGAGTGCAGCAAGACCATCATCCTTGTGCTTTTCTTATGTATTTGTCATCCGAGAGCTTCAGGGATGTGGTTGCACTGGATTACACACGCAGACTCAAGATGGTTGGCTTGAGCCCTGGCCTGCAGTTTAGCAGTTAGTCAGCGTGTACAGATCGCCGTGCTTCTGTTTCTGCATCTTTACCATAGGGACAGTCACAGGACCTACCTCACAGGACTGCATATGTTCCAAGTGCTATGCAAAAAGTGTCCATTAACATTTTCTTCCCTTCTTCTTCTCCTCTTCCTTCCTTTCTTCCTTCCTTCCCCCTCTCTCTTCCTTTCTTTCCTTTTATTTTGTTTTTAAAATATTTATTTATTTATTTATTTTATTTATTTATTTATTTATTTATTTATTTAATCTATGTGAGTACACTGCCACTCTCTTCAGAGACACCAGAAGAGGGCATCAGATTTAGTTGTGAGCCGCTGTGTAGTTGGTGGGAACTGAACTCAGGACCTCATGGAAGAACAGTCGGTGCTCTTAACCGCTGAGCCACCTCTCCAGCCCCGTCCATTAACATTTTCAGTGTAATCTTCTTAAATAAATAAAAAAAAAGTCACTCTTTAATAGGTAGTCAACTTGTGTTTGAGAGCTTGACAACAGGCCTGGCAGCGGTAACTGTTGGCTTTTACAGGAGGCAGCCTTCATTCTCATAAAGTCTTGTAATGATGCAAAAACCCCACATGGCATCACAGAACTGTGGTGACTGGCAGCAGTCACTTCTGGGAACACAGCCACACCCGTGGACCTAACACCTAGAGAAATAGGAGTGTAGGTGTGGGGAACCCGGAATGTTCTTTCCGTGGAATGTACAAATGTGTGCAGTTTGCAGGGTGGGAGGAATTAACAAGTCTGTGGTATCTCTCATTACAGTAGCGGAAGCTTGGATTACCATGGAAACACAAGCTGCTTTCTATATAGGAGGGCTATCACCTGCTCATACTGGTAAACAGTTGTACTTGATTGGGTTTTTTTGCTTGTTTGTTTGTTTTTTGTTTGTTTGTTTTTGGTCCAGCACCTAGCCAGGTAGAACAACTTCAGATGTAGTCCTGTGTATTGCTTTATCTCGAATAATTTACTGGAATGCAGTGTTCAGACCCACTTCCTGTTTAGGAGAGGCAGAACTGTTTGGGAAAATGTGCTATGAAGTCTTTCCAGACTTTTGCAGTCAATCCCACCCCTGTCACAGTACAGCTAGGTGGCCTCACGGTGACCCCATGACATCCACGAGGCTGCTCAGTGAGCGGTGGGCAGGGTTTTGTGATAGCATCTACAGCCTCTGCTGTACCCCTGTCCCCTCTGGACTCTTTACCAAGTACCTTCATAGATAATAGACTTTGTTTGGATGTTGGGAATGGAACCTAAGACCTTGTTCATAGGAGGCAGATGCTGTACGATGGAGCTACACCCTTTAGCAGGAAATAATTCAGTGTATGTTTACTTACCAGTGTCACAGAAGCCAGAGGTTCTACCAGGCTTCAGTGTTGCAGATGAAGAAACTAGCTTAGAAGAGTTAAATGCTTTGCTTAGTGGCCCTTGCAGATAACCTTGGTCAGGTCTCAAATTCTGAACCATGTCACTGCTAACCCAGAACGTCAGGGCCTTTGGGCAGATATGTTCCAGATGTGTTCCAGATGTGTTCTACTTATCTCACACCCGCCCACCCTGGTCTGTGTCACCTAGAGAGTGGCAGTGGCCCAAAATGCTCTCTCACCACCTCTGACATATCTCTGCTTCCCACAGGGTACCAGACACAATTCCGCAGACACAAGGACGATCTCTCACCACAGGATGCTTTAGGTATCTCTGGGGATGGAAACAGTGCCTGACCTCTTTAGCATGGCACCATAGGTAAAGGTGAAGGTTAAGCATCTTTATAGCTGCAACTTCCCGGGTCAATATCCACCCCTATCCCCCAGCCAGGAGGTTGTGACCTTTGAGAGCAAACATCCCTGTGCTGCTGTGTTTCTGACAAGCTCAGGAGCAGAAAGGCCCATGAAAAGATCCTTGCATTGCAAGACTCAAGGAAGGTCTTCCTATTCCTGTGAGGAGAGAGACGAGCAGAACTAAAAAAACCATTTGAGGTCTTCAGAACAGCTACTTGGTCTGCTGTAGCAGGATCCCTGCTGGCCTGTAGCCAATGGTGCTTTTAGAATTGTGTGGGATGTATGGATCCCAGGCAGATGAAATCGTAACAGCCTCGGTCCTCGAAGAGACCAGTGTTGGGTTGTCCATGCGTCACTGATGGGGAGCAACAGAAGCCAAGACCCTGCTGCAAATGACCTGCTAAAAAACAGGTTCTGAGCCCTTAGAGCATGCCCTCAGTTCTCCGAGATGCCCTGGGAGGGAGGGCAGCATCGTGGTTAATTCTGTTGAACACCCATCTACAGAGCACTTCCGTTTAATCCACACTGGCCACCTGTGTTCTGCTGTCCCGACTCGGAATGCAGACCTGTCCAGGACTTGTTTTCAGTCATCTTTAAAACAATCAAACTTGTAAGAGGTCTCACTGCTAACCCATATATCATGTCTCCTGCCAACTTTGCCGAAGATACTTTTACAGGTAGGTTACGATGACAGCTCCCTCCTCCAGAGTCTTACCTGTCCCCTGTCTATCAAAAGACACTTCAGGTGCCTTTTACATCCACTGCCCTGCCCTGTGCTGTCAGTACCTCATGCACAGTGTGTTTTTAAAAACCTAAGGTAAAGGGTCTTATAACCTGGTACATTTTTCCATATCACAGTATAATGTCTGTATTAGTCCTCACACAGCTAATGGTAACCTTAGAAGGAAGGGACTGGCTGGTCTTGGCTCTGTCAGGTAAATGCTGACAATAGGTCTTTTCTTCAGGTAGCGTTAGGCCAGGTACGAAGGTGCACAGAGTCCATTCATGAATTCCTCTTGATATCTTCTTTTTACTCCCCCACACATACCTTTTTTCCTCTGCTGGCATGGAAGACCACAGAGTCTCTCACCTGCTAGGCAGGTGCTCTAGTCTGCTGAGCTGCACCTCCGATTTACTTCCTTAATTTCTAATAAAAGCTGTGGTCTCAGCCACTCCTGAACAGGTAGTAAGATAGGTCAAGGGACAGTCAGGATGTCACCATTCCAGCTGGTGACTAAAATCAGACAGGAAACTCTGTGCCCCATAGATAAAGGAAGGCTGGGGCTGGGGAAATGACCTCAGGTTTGTTTGGATTGCTATAAATCCTTCATGGGGGAAAATGTTTGATGCAGTGAGAACGAGGTAAAAGGTCATCTTTATAAATCATGCATCATTTACATGGGTGGGGAGAGGAGTTGTGGGAAGTGATACTGAGTCTGTGTTTGCTAGGTAAAAATATCTGGCTCAGGAAGAAGGCGGAGAAGGGTGTCCTGCTGTGCTGCAGAGGAAAGGTGGGCACAAAGTAAGCTAGTGCTCCCGTTACCCTGAGTAAAAAGTAGTGCTCCCATTACCCTGAGTAAGCAGTAATCCTCCCGTTACCCTGAGTAAACAGTAGTGCTCCCGTTACCCTGAGTAAGCGGTAGTGCTCCCGTTAACCAGGACTCATGCAAGCCCTCGCTGGAAACCAGAACAGATGTAAGAGCAGATGCTGCCTAAGTCACTATGCCCATTACGAGTGTCTCTTGCTCCTGAGGAACTTACAGTGAGCTAGAAGGCTCCAAGGTCTCTCTCCACAGTGCCTGGCCCCAGCACAACTACCCTTTGCCACTGTTGGGGTCAGAAGGAAGTGAGCTGACTGTGGTCATTTGGTTTGGGATTATTATCATTATCATTATTTTTACAATAACCAAACAACCAAATTAAACAACCAAAGGGCCGAAAGAGAGCAAGCATTCCTCAGGGGAAGAAGAGCGAGTGCCGAAACACAGTGCCCAGTGTTGGGCACCAGCGTTTCAGGACCATCACTTTCCTATGCCCTCAAGCTTAGGATGCAAAGGCTGGGCTTGGGCATCTGGACAGTGCCAGAGTACTCACCTAGCAAGCCCAAGGACTGGGTCCTATCCCCAACACACCAAGTAAAACAAAACTCAACAGAAGAAAGAAGAAAGAAATGACAACCTGGGTTTGAGTAGTTCTATTGATCATGGACACTTTTTATAAAAGTATGACAGAGTACTTCTGCCTGGCCATTGGTTTAAGATACGGGTATGAAAGTGGGGGAGGGGGCAGCAAACGATCTCATAGAGCAAGTGATCTCGTCAGAAGAATTAACATCTTGTATATAATGTGTACAGTAGATATTTTATAGGTGCATTTTAATGTCAGAAATGGCTCTGATATGCATTTCCAGCACTTTTTTAAAAATGAGCAGACATTTCTTAGAGCATTTTTAAAAGATTTAATTTTATATTTGTATTAATCTATAATCTCGTGTGTGTGTGTGTGTGTGTGTGTGTGTGTGTGTGTGTGGGCCAAAGACACGGGATCCCTTAGAGCTGGAGTTACAGGCAGTCGTCAGCTGATGTAGGTGCTGAGAACCAACCTCAGGTCCTCTACAAGAGCAGTCTGTGCTCTTCACTGCTGAGCTGGCCCATTAGCCCTCTTAGGCCAGTCCTAAGTTTATAGAAAAGTCAAGCAGAAGGCACAGAACTCCCTCAAACCTCTTGTCCTCCACAATTCCCCTCTTATTAACATGCACTGGTCAATTTTGTTCATGTTGTGATCCCAATGTTGCTTAGAAGATAGTTTGACAAAGTCAGAGGTGGAAAATCTTTAAAGGCCCCTTCACCCTGTCTGGAAAAAAACAAAAAGCCTTCCCTTCCATAGGGCTATCCACCTGAATAGAGGCAGGTGCTTTGCCAGTGACCCACATCCCCAGCCCTGAAACCCTTAAGTGGCTTATTAAATCCGCAGCAGCAGGTCCTTCAGCAAAAAGCATTTTCCTTCCCATAGTGTTCTATTTGAGTCACATAACAACCCTATGAGTCTCTATCATTCTCATCTGAAACACAAGAAAACAAATCTAAACACAAGGCAAACAGACAGAAAAGAGCAAACTTCCTGGTGTCCAACCTGGGCCTCTGCCTTGGGCCACATAGCTCTTGGGTGACTAGCCACTGGACTGGAAGCTCAATGAAATAGTGGTGGGCCCAAAGAAAGGAAATTCTAGTTTGAAGATTCAAACCAAATCAACCTAAGAAACTCAATTCTTGCCACCAAGGAATTGACTGAAAATACAATCTGTTTGGAAAGAAGTTGAATAGATTCAGGAACAAGACCGTAGTAAGTTACTAAAAGCACATTTCTATCCTTGGAACCTGCCGGTACGGACAGCCATTGCTTCCTCATGCCTGTGTCCAATTCATGAGTTGGGCATATCCAGACTTGCCTGCATCCAGTATAAACTCACTTTCATTTCTTAAAGCGGTTCGCAGGTACCACAAAAGGAACTGAAAAAAAAATCATTCAGTGGCTACAGCAATTGAACCCTCATGCTATGTTTTAATCTTTATCCATTCAATCCTGTGGGGTTTATAAAAGTTTACATCACAGCATGTACTCAGGGGCAAGATGATATTCCTAATTTTGATATGTGTATATAACTGTCCCATCATCCTCATATCATACAAATACTGTGCTATGCTGATATGTTGAATGGCGTTATTTTTCTATTTTTGTGCTTCTAAATTATTTTCAGTGTCACATGATCAAAACAGTGTTTTAGAGCCGGCTTCTGGGTGGTGCGTTCTTGTGAGCTCAAGGTCAGCCTGAGTTATGTTGTCAGTTCCAAAACAAGCAAGCAAACAAACAGAACCCAAGGTTTTATAATCATGTGTGGAATTTTAAAACTTATTATTATCAGGTTAAAAATTCGGAAGAATTGCTACTCCAGGAGAACTGCCTGATTTTTAAATTTTCATTTGTATCATTTCAAAGGTACCAGGGGTTTGTAAGAATAGTGCAAGTCCCTCTCATACGGTCTGGTAAGCAATTCTTCACAGCTATCACCATCTCCAAGACTACTTTGCTTTGTTCCATCTATTTATTTTTCCCTCAGAGAGTATATGAGCATGCAATTCATGCACCTGGTCCAGCTAGCCAATGCCAGTCTCCAGTCCACATGAAGGCCTAGACAATATATGCTGTGTTTATTGTTTCTAAGGAGAAATGAGCAAATGTGTGTTGACTCTAGACTGAGGACAGGCAAAAGAAGCAATTCCACAGGTCTAGCCTGAAGAACTAAACAGTGAGTCTAGCCTGGGTTTACTTACAGAAGTATGGATGAGAGGTTTCCTATGGTCAACCAGGTCACAGAAGAAAAGTCCCTTGCCACCTCAGCATTTGTTAATAGCCCATACACTTACCCTCCGGGAGAAATGGGGCAGGGACATGCAGGCAGGTCTGTGAGCCTTGGATCGTAGTAGGATCTAATTTCAGGAGAGGACCAGCCATGGTGTGCATGAGGGGACACTGCACCCAGGTATGCCCAATGACGCCATCAGGATATTTACCTTATTTGTCCTTAAAAAGCTCCCTTTAAAAGGAGACGCTCTTAGTTTGTACACAGAACACCTGCCTTCCGGTTAACAGTTTCACTGCCAGCTTCATCTCTTTCCTTGGGCTAGCCTTGGAATCACAATCCTTCTTATTTAGTTTTTGTACTCAGCATGGTCTTTGTCCTGGTGCCTCATCAGCTGTCCACTGCCCCAACAAAGGAAGGGTTCACTGAGCCCGCTCTCTGCCTCCACAGGTGACACACACTCTACAGAGAGGACCCCCGTTGCAGAAGCTAGTCTTCCACACTTCTTCTTATCCATCTGTCCCCAAGTTATGGGACTTGGAGTTTATTACTTTTGGGAGCAAAGGGCTTCTAGGCAAGTTTCCCAGGATGTGATGTCACCAAGATTTATTTTCATTTTCCCACCCCCATCGCAATCCTTTGAGTAAAATCAAAGTTCCCATTGTTATGGTTAGATCAGCCTCCCATTTGTATTTCTGGCTCCTCCGGCTCCCCTGGAGTCTGACAAGGGGAAACAGACTCACAGGTGGTAGAAATGCAAAAGCTGGAGGTTTTGAGGATGGTGGGGGGAGGGTTGTGTGCATTTAGCAAAACTCAGGGCACCTGTGATTAATGAGAAATCCTCCTCTTGGCTCCACACCAGCAGAGGCCACTCGCCCAGCCCTTCGGAGGTGCAGACAGCTGCAGAGGAAGACTAAACTGGGATTTGGGGTGACCTGGTGCCCCGGGACTACCGAGGCTTCAGTACGTTGTGAAAGAATATAGGCCATCAGAATGGCAGTTTTCAGGAGCTTTTATTATCCACCTCCGGGGTGGGGGGCTTAAAGGACGGATGGCTTGTGATGGAATCTCAGGGGCTGAGGCTGAAAGACCTGCCCATTCCCCCACTTTTCTCAATTCTCTGAGAGCTCTCCGCTGAGGAGCAGCAGAGAAGCACCTCAGCCTAGGAGAGCAGGTCAGAGGTAGGGAGAGCACCAAAAGCCTGGTGGTCATGTGCTTACTGTCCAGTCACTCCCAACCCATCTGCCTGGTGGCCAATTGCCCACGTGTCCTGAGGGGTAGTTGCTTCAAATTCCAGAAGACCTCTCTCCTCCCTAGCCTAGTTGGGCGGGGCTGTTTGTAAACTCAGGGTCAAGACAGGAGCTTAAGAGCAACAGATCCTCATAGTTCCTTTTAGGCCTTTGAGACCAGGATTTTAAAACAGGATGATTCTTAAGTCCCCTCCAACTCAGTAAATTCCTGTGATTCGATGACATCAGTACGGTGAATAATCAGGCTGGCGCCAAGCCAAGACTGGCTGTGCTCCTCCGCGCGCACTTCCTCCCCCTCCTTAGAGACACCAACGGCTCCATTGGCTCCTCAGTGGCCCAGTCCACCCGGCACCCACCAGCATAGGAGAAACCCCGCCCACACAGAACCTCTGGCCCCACCCCTCCTTCACCCTTAAAATTGGCTTGAGCTGTTCAGGGAGACAGAGCCTGCGGGAACTCAACAGCTCAACGCTAAGGAGAAGCCCCTGCGGGAGTGGGAAAGAAGCACACACTCACGGTAAGCTGGATTTCTGCCCTTATCTAACAGCCGACTCCTCTTCTTCTGTCCCTTTAAAGTCTTTGGAGGGGCAAACTGAGCCAGTGAAGGAATGCTTAATGGAAGCACAGACCTGTATGTAATTCAGGCAGAGAGGACCAGCCAGCATCATCCACACAGAAGAGACGGTTCTTTGCAATGACTCTGGGTAAGCTGAGGTGAGGGGGAGAGAACCGGAGAGAGGTGTCTCTTGCAGAAGTTTTGCTTGCACAGTAAGCGGAGACAGTAAGGGACTCGGGTTCTTTCAACAGACAATGGGAGCGGCGCTAAGGGGCAGTAACTAGATTCAGCTGCCTCCAAAGCTGAGAAGCCCCTGGTGGGAGCTGTATGACTACCCTCTGACCTCAGGAACACATTAAAAAACAGGCTGGGCACTAAGGAGGCGCATTTGCCTGGACAGCATGATTAACTAAGCTGGCAGAGAGAAGCTGAGATTTTTAGGAACCTCTCATTACTGCTGGGAGTCAGGATGCAAAACCTCTAGCCTCTCGGGAGTTCATCACATCCTCTCTATGGTTTGCAATTTCACCCCTTGCGCCTCACGCGTGGATGCCTTTGCTTTTTCATGTTGCAGCAGGAGAAGGAGCTCTCTGGATTCCGCAGGACCTTTGTTTTCTTAACCTCGGAATCAGCGGGAGGATGGATGGAGGGTGGGAGGTGGAAGGAAAGTATGCAGCGCTCCCAGATAACTAAGGACAAGCTTCAGTGCAAAGAAATGCAGTATCATTGCTGTATTTGCTGGCCAGTTTGGAATGATGCAGTGGTCTTCCACAGCTGATAATGGGGCAGCAACATATACAAAATGTGAGTGCATAGTGGTGGTGGCTATTTACAATCCTGTGAGCACATCACAAATATAACCAGAACATACTTACAGAAAAACACACTTAGGAATTTTTCAGGATATCCAGACCCTGGCCTGTCCAGAACAAATCTGCGCAGGTCATTGGCAGGCTTAGTGAGGGTTAAATCGTATTCAATCCCAGATCAGATACTGGAAACACTAAAATGTAAGTTGTCCCTCTGACCATCCTGCTCAATCTACCTAAAGTGTTTTCAGGAGAGCCAGCCTGTATCTTGGTAGGGGCGGTACTAGCTGCACCCCCCCCCACACACAAGCTGGATTAGGACAGACTTTCCAGGACACCCCATTATTTGGGAAGTCTCCTGTGAGATACACAGCAGCTGGCCTGCTTCCTCCCAGCCCCGGGATGCTGGATGCAGCCAGGAGGAGCTGAGGAGAATTCATGTTTCTGCTAAGGCTTTGGGGACTGAAGCTGCACACATTTAAGACTGATCGCCGAGCAGGATGCTCAACCAAGGTCAGAGAGTGACTCAGAGTTGCCTGCAGGACTCATGGACTGGAAAGACTGGTGTGAGGGTTTTAAGGTGAAAACACATGGGCTTGTTTTCAATCTAACTGCGGAGGCTGCAAACATGGCTTATCAGCAACAATCGTGGGCTTAACACCATTCACAATGTAAAGTTCACACACTTCCCTGAGACACCAGGTCTCTGTGATTGGGAGTCTTTTGCGGTCTGAGCCGAAACAGTGCAATCTGAGTACTGGCAGCTGTGCATCTATTGTCTCGGAATAGTTTTTTGTTTCTTTTTAAATCTGAGTGGCAGAAAATTCTGCATGTAGCAACTGAACGCAGAAACCAAGAACGAAGGCCAGCTTTGAGCCAAACATGCAATGGGTCTCACTTCAAACCCAGTTGGGTGCTAATGACCTAGATTATAGACGGCAGAGCTGGAGTTGGGGCTGCAGTTTAGTTGGCAGACTGTTAACATAGTGTGCAGGGAGCCTTTAGGCCTGATTCTCGGCACAGGATACACTGGGTGTGGCAGTGAACACCTGTGATCCCTAGTGCTCAGCAGATGGGGTAAGAAGATCAGAAGCTCAAGGCTAGCCTGGGATAAGTGAGATCTTGTTTCAGAAAAGGAAGGAAAGAAGGAAGGAAGGAGAAAATTACAGGTAGAGATTAACAAAGCCTTGGTTACGCACCATCATCTTTAATACTGGCCCAACTGTCTACTTTCACGATGCCTGGGAGACAAACTATTATAGATAGGAGTGGAGGGTAAGATGAACTCAGTTCCTGGTTTCTGGAAAATCGAATGAAGCAGATTGCTGGTCATGTATCACAAATTTCTCTGGCACGTTTGAAGGCCCAGCCCAGGAGAGCTGTGTCAGCAGCCCAGGAAACACAGGCCAGCTGTTCCTCATGAAGTACTTAAAGAGCTGGGTGACTTTAATAATGCTTGCCAAGTCCCTGGCCATGATCCTGGGGGGCTGGGGGGTGGTGACCTGTGATTGACAGCTCTGGTTGAGGTATACAGTCTGACTGTTTGGTGCTCCTGACACACATCAGAGAGAGGTCTTTAGAGTTTTCTTTGGGGATTGACCTGAAAGACTGGCGTCCACCCTGAGCACCTGAAATGATCACGGCAGACTTAGGCCGGTCCCATACATTGTAGACTTTTCTACTGAAAGTCTACTCCGTGGAAGCAAATGTCCTGTTAGCTTACACCTTAAAGATTCCACGGGGAAGCAGCTTAATGTGTCAGCTGCTAATTCCAAATTCTCAGAGAGCTTCAGAGGCCCTGCTGCAGGGTGTGAATTGGCCTGGAAAAGGCAAATTAAGGAAAAAAAAAACAGATTAAAGATGGGCTACAAGATATCACTCTGCTTTCAGGAAATAAGGGCCCCCTGTTCATACTGCTCTCTGATCCTGGTGAAGAGTATGCCATTTTCTATCATATCTTATGAGCTAGGAAAAAGGATTTGTTATTAACTCTTGAAGACCAGGAGGGCTCCACCTCCACCCTAGAGAGCTTGGCAGCTCTTCTTTACTGGTAGCTTCAAACAACTTGAGTTCTTGAGTTGTTGATGAAGGCATTCACCTGAAACCCAGTGCACACCTGCCCTGCACCAGGCTTCTGGGATCTGTAGCTATTGCTTCTTCAGCTTTCAAAAAATACACATGACAGAAAGGATTAGCCCATTGGGAAGACCAGGAAACTAAGGCTCAAAGAGGCAACATTGCCCACCCAGACCTATAAGTGGCTGTTGGGGGGGGGGGTCTGAGTTGAGAGTTCAAGGGTCATGTTCCTAGCATTTCAAAGTGCCAGCTCTCTTTATAGCAGTTTAAGAATGTTACCAGTAGGGCTGAGTTGCAACTCGGCAGTTGAGCGTGTGCTTAGCAAATGCAAGGCTCTCTGGGTCCAATCCATAGTACCAGAAATTCAAAATAAAAAAATCACAAGCAAGGATCATGCAAAGAGTTAAGTGGGAAGAGCTCAGAGCTCGGGAGGCTCAGGAGGCAGGCATCCACGAACTACCACCTCAAGGAGTGCGTTTTCACGGCTGTAAAGCAAGATGCCGTTGCCTTAAGTAATTAATGAACATGAGGTATGTTGAAAACTCAACGCCAGGCAAGTGACGGGCATTCAGACCCCTGCTGAGTACCTGGCTTCCATCCACACACATCTCCTGCTCCTCGTGGTACCTCTTTCCAGAAAGGTTGGTGACATTCAGATACATTCATGGAACGACATAATGACCACTTCAGGTGTCGACCTCCTGATTCAAGAGTGTGAACAACATTATTTCATTGTTAACTCATTGCACCTGGAGAGGGTGGTGTTTGGGGGAGCAGGAGGAGTCAAGGAGATCAGATGGGTACTGGATGCCCTTTTTGTTAGACTCCTCAGAGTGAGCATTTCATGGCACTGACTGGCTGAGTTTGCTCCCTTTTTTTTTTTCCCAGAAGGATATGAGGTCACTAAAGCAAGTTTCTTTGGTTTTTATCCCAAGAGGATACAAGATACACTTCCTAAACCCACAACCAATACTTGTTTGCTTCTTCCAAACAACTAGATCACCCAGTAGGAGACAGAGCAGGGAGATGCAACAAGGAGCATAGTGGTTGTTGCAGGATAATCCCATGTGGCTTAGACACAAGTCATGCCTATGTGCTAAAAATGCTATACCTCCTCTGATGGATGAGGCGCACCAGAGAGGATTTGATTCCGTTCATCTTCCACTCCCTTATAACTGGTCATATTATATTAAGAAGCAGCCATTTCCAGGTACCTGAGAGATGGGGTCTGGAAGGTTCAGAAGTTCAGGGTTAGCCTCAGCTACTTCAGTTACATAGCAAATCTAAGGCCAGTCTATGTTACATGAGACCTTGTATCAAAAACAAACAAAACAAAACAGCAGAGACAGAGAGACAGAAGGGTGAGAGGAAAAGGAAGGAAAGAGAGGGAAAGAGGGAGGGAAAAGGAAAGAAGGGAGGAAGGCAGCTAAGAAAGAAAACTTTCTTCTGTCCTTGTTGTAAAGAACTCTGTTCAAAATGGAAAGGAGAAAACAAGCATTTGATTTACGAAAAGTTACTTTTTTGGAGAAGTTAAGAATTGCTTCTGGAAACCACACACTTGGGATTAGAAGACAGCTGGCAAGAGCTGACTCTCTTCTCCACCGTGTGGGTCTCTGGGATTGAACTCAGGGCTTCAGACTTGAGGACAAGGGCCATCTCAGTAGCCCAAGAGTTTTTTATATGATGAGAGATACTGAAAACAGTTTGGCTGGGTGTGGTGGCACATGGCTGCAACACCAGCGCTCGGCTGACAAACACGGGAAGATCAAAAGTGCAAGACCAGCCTGAAGGGTACAGCAAGTTCTAAGCCAGCCTGGGCTACGGAGGGAGATCCTGTCTAAAACAAAACAACAAAACCAAACAATAAGGCCGCAGAAAGAAAATAAACTAAGAGCTAGAGTAGGTCAACATTAAGAGCCTAGCTTGCTCCGCATGCTTCCTTAAAGTGCCTTCACTCCCAGTAATAGAAGCCATAGGCTGACCTGTCATTAGAAGGCAGGGGTGGGGTGGGGTGGGGTGGGGTGGGGGCGGGGCTGTCTCTGCTTGGACAGGGAAAGGCAAGCTGATTTTCCTTTCTTTGGAGGTACTCTGTGTGGCTGGACTTTGATAGTCCAAGTTGACCCCAAATTTGTTGTGGTCCTTTTCCCTCTGCTTCTAAGCAGTGCTAGGGTCCCAGGTGTGTCCCCCACAAGCTGGGCCCAAAGGTGAGCAGCTGTGGGAACTTTCTGCCCTTTCCCAGGCCCAGTTCCTACTAAAGCAACTCACCTCACCTCTTAAGTTGTTCCAGACACGTGTCTGTGATGGCGCAGGGGTTTGGGAGACTTCTTTCCTAGTTGGTTGGCTTTCTGGGCTGTGGTGGTAGAGTGTGCGTGAAAGCGTGACTTCAAGGCCGTGTGTTATTTTAGGGCTATTGTTCCTGACTTTCCAACTCTGATCTCCATGGAACTTTCAACAAAGCAATAAGAACCCTGAGTGTCCTTGGCAAAGATGCAAGCAGTACAATCTAGTACGTGGTACAAAACTTGACAGCAGGATGGGATCCCAAGTGGCCTTTCCTGGTCAGGTTCTGGCCTCTTATGACATGCTGGCTACCGTGTTCAAATACAAAGTTCAAGTCCCTCTGTCCATCAACATCTAACTAAACAACAGCATAGCAGGCATACAACCAATGTACATAATTGCACATGCATATGTCTTTGCAAATCCCTTTCCCATATACTATAAAGAAGGGAGCCATGGCTGGCGTGGGAGTAAAAGCACTGTGTCCATTTATTTACAGACATGCCTGGAGAGCTAGCTCTGGAGGAGGACTCCAGGAGTCTAGTTACTTGAGTTTGCTTTGCTGGGAGTTCATTTTCTCGCTCAGTGTCGTTACTCACCCTATTGCTCAATCAGCTTTCCTTTCTGTGAACGAGTTATTACATTCCATCCCGAGCGCAGACTCTGCTGGGGGAAAATGGTTTTGAGAGGAATGTAAAGAGGACGGGGCCATGTAAAGGCCCCGAGGATGCACCACCTGCCTTTTTCAAAGCTTTCTGTCAGTCGGCTTATTACTATCCCAGTAGCTTTGTCTGATCCAGAACCATGCAGTTACTACCTGGCTTTCATCAAGTGCCATGGCCCCAGGTATCATGCTTCTGATACAACTCCCCGCTCTCTCAGAATGGCCCATGTTCTTGGTTCTTGGAAATAGACTGTCTCCAAGGAGAGCCAGTTATAGCAAGATTGCTATCTTCTTCCCTCCCTCCCCCCCCCCCACTGCAGGGAAGGGGGGAACTAATGTATTTGTATCTTAAAGCCAGCCTTGGATGCAATCCTTAGACCCCATGCTGGTCTCCCCATGAGCATCCATGAATACCCCTGGTGAGTTCCCAGGGTCTACAGAGTCAAACTCCCACTCTGTGGGCCTTGAGTTTAGGTCCACACTTCTGCTGGTCACTTTATTTTTGGTCCTGGCATTGCTTGTGACCTTTCCAACCACATCTTCCACAAAACCGAACAAGGTTTTCCTCCCTCTTTTTCTCCTCCTTTGGAACTGCACTGGTTTTCGTCTGGCATGTGACTAATTTCTCTGTCATCCTCTGCTGTCCTGCGGCCCATCCAGCAGCTTGCTATGATTGTCTCCATGGAGTGGGGAAAGAGGCAGTTACTTGTTGCTTATGTGCAACTCATTGTCACTGGCTCAAGGCCCAGCCATCAAAAGCCCAGATGGAGATAGGTGACAAGTCCTTAGCACCTGAGCTCCTGTCCCTCCTGTGAGAAGGAGCCTCCCATGATGCAATGCAGCTGATGGAGTCTTGGGAAGACGAGGGTGTGCACATGTACCAGTGATGTATTTTTTGCTCTGCATTTAACTGATATCTAGAGAGCCTCGAGTTAGCAGGGCATGGTGGGGAATACCTGTCATCCCAATCCCAGTGTGGTGGTTTGCATGCTTGGGATGGACTTTGAGGTTTAAAAATCCCACACTATTCCCAGTAAGGTCTCTTCTCAGCTACTTCTCTAGAAATAGCTTACTGCTTACTGCTGTGCCCTCTAACATGCCGGCCATGGACTGACTCAGTCTCTGAAACTGTAAGCAATCCCCAAGTTAAATGCTGTCTTTTATAAGTTGTCTTGGACTCGGCACAGTGTCTCTTCACAGCAATAGAATAGTAACCAAGAAACCCAGCACTCCAGGGGCTGAAAGAGGTTGGACTCATTTTCCTGTCATCAAGACCAAACTGGTTTCATAGCAAGATCCTATCTTGGAGGGACGAAAACAACCCCAGTAACTTAGTAGGTGTCTAGGACAAAGACTCAGAAAACGCCCCCTGAATGGGCTGGTTGGTTTGAAAAAGAAGAGGGGGTGAGTCTCTGAATCATATCTGCAGTAGTGTTCAGTTTCCTCCGTTCCACAGCGACCAGGTAACAAAGAAGACAAGAAAGCCAGGGGAGAGCCACGCCTACGTCTAAACTTAATCCTACTGACGTAGAATTAAGGGTGAATTTAAGTGGAATGTTGGGAAACCTGGGAAAGGGAAAAGTTACAAGAAAGCTGAGAAAGGAGAAGTTATCCACACAAAGATTCCCCGTGCCTGGCTGGCTGGCCTCCACCGCCACTTACTTCTTTCTGGGATTGCCCAAGGCAGGCGGGTGCTAGCCCAGATGGCCCTCCAAGGAGGAAAGGCTTCCACAGGCCCCAGTCCACCCTACTAGGGGCAGGTCCAAAAGAACAAAGATCCTGGGAGCCCTTCCATCCCCTGCCATGGGGGATAGACATGGAGGGCAGTCCAGTGGGGCAGGACTCCTTGTGAGCCCATGACCTGCGCTTTCTCACAGAAGTACTTTGTCCCTTTCCCCAGTACCCCCACTCTCTCCCCCACAGCTTTGTGTTCCCTCCCTTGGGGCTCTGTACTCTTTCCTCTGAGGCTCTTTGTTCCTACCACCATGGCTGTACTTCCTGCTCTGCGGCCTCCATCACCCCAGTGCACACTTTCTTATTGGACCACTTTTGCTCTAGCCCTTGTGCCTGACATCCCTACCGGCTCCCTGTAGCTCTGGAGTCCCTCCCAGCAGCCCCAGATGAACCCAGAAGTTAGTAGTCTCCCAGCTCCGCTCCCCCGCACCACCCACTTTCTGTTTTCATCTTGAAGCTGAAGGGATCTTGGGGCATGTGAAAAAAATGGCACTCTCAAAACTCAGAAAAGCCAGAGCCAGCTGCAGGCGAGATAGATCCTGGTAACTTCTGAGCCAGTGGTTTCGGGGACCCTGAGTGGTGGGAATCAGAGTTGTTGTGACTGAAGGGGAAATGAGTCAGGGAAAGGAAAGGCCTGCTTTGATGTTGTGGACTGGGAGTGAGAGGACTTGCCAGACCACAAAAGAATCAAGCCAACTAACCTACTTTCAGACCGAAAACAGAAATCACTGGGAAGGCAAGTGGAAATTGGATTGGGGGGGGGGGGGTCAGGGAAATGTGAGTGACCAGACAGTCTCTGCGGATCTGCTCTTCACCAGATCTGTGAGTCTGCATTAAAGGAGACAGATATTCCAGAGGGAACTGGGGCCAACATGGAGGAAACCCTCCCTTCAATGAGAGAAGGAGACCAGGCCTCAGAAGCAGCGTTATCCATTACAATCACCAAGGCTGGGGCACATGAAGCATCTGACAAGGCACCGTGACGTGCCAGGAATAGATTCCCGACAACTACTTCTGAGAGTCAGAGAGGACAATACTGTGACTTCTAGCTCAGTCTTGGACAGGGATCTCTTCTCAGGAAGCCAGGTCCAGATGATACGGTACCTCAGTGCCCAAGAAGCATCAGAGATGGCTCCTACTCTGCAGCCCACAGGAATCTCTGGGAAAAGCTACTTTCAACAGCCACCGTCTATCGGCAGATTACTAGACAAGCAAAATGTGGTCTCAGCAGACAATGGGTTATTGTTCAGCCTCATAAAGGGCAAGAATTCTACAGTGTGGCTGACCCTTCAGGATATCACTCTAAGTGGCTTACACCTACAAAGGTGTAAAAGGGACAGACACTGTCTGATTCCACATCTACAATACATGCAAATAGTCAAAGTCACAGATGCAGAAAGGATGATGGTGGCCAGGGGTCGGGAGAACAAAGAGCCATTCTTTAATGGCTAAGGGATTTGAATTCACTGCAATCAAGTTCTGAAAATGCGTGGGATAATGAGATGTGTTCATCGAGGTTGGTACATGATGAATACCACTGAGCTGAATAATGTTCAAGGTGGTAAATGTAATGCTGTTGTACACTCTTCTCACACACACATACACACACATACACACGCACGTGTATCTCTATTTCTATCTCTACCTTTAGACAGACAGACACAGATATGTGTGAAATCTTCTAGACAGTGTCTGTAAGAGTTAATGCTACAAGGGTCACCCGAAATAAAGTGACAGCCATGGATGTCCCATGATCCTCTGCCCAGCCCACATCACATGCTTCATTGCTTTTATTTCTCTTCCAAAACTTAAGGGACACGGAAGAAACGGGGAGCAAGATGAAGAGAGAGCTGTTGTGTGTACTGCTGCTTTGTGGAGTGGCTTTCACATTGCCTGACCAGGTGGGTCCACCTCCCTGCCTCACCCCAACGGGCCACCAGACTTACAGATGACAGTGGTGTAACCAGGAACCGTCATGCTCTCGAGTACCTCAGGGTGGGACAAGTTCCGGGGAGTGGTCAGACACATAGCACACACTCCTCATGTGGGTAGGATACTAAGGATTTCAATCCCAGAAGTAGAATCTGGCCACGCCTCTGGCTTAAAGCCGTTCTTAACGCAGTGCCCCTCCCTGCCTTGGACGTCTGCTTTGGAGCCATTTTGTGAAAAAGCGTGTGTGCCTGAGTGTGGCAGTGCACGTGAGCATTCCCACCAAGTCGAGGCAGGAAGGTCACAAGTCTGAAACCTTGTTGACATAGGCTTCAAAGAATCCAGGGCTGGGGGAGGCTCGGTGAAAAAGCCTGCACAGCCCAGGGAGGAAATGTATTTGAATTCACCCATAAGATACTAAAAAATGACAAGCATTATGAGCCACTGAAGCAGGTTAGCTGATGGGGACAGAAGCTGCACCCACTTTTCAAAACCTCACCCCAACAGAGAGCACCATGTACAGTCAAGCTTACCTGAGCTGTGGGGAGTGCACCTGGAACTTGGTTAGGGCTTAGGGCTTAGGGGTTTGGGGTTTGGGGTTTGGGGTTAGGGTTTGGGGTTTGGGTTAGGGTTTAGAGTTTGGGGTTAGGGTTAGAGGTTAAGGGTTTAGGGTTAGTGTTTTGGGGTTAGGGGTTAGGGTTTTTGTTTAGAGGTTAGAGTTTAGGATTAAGGTTTATGGTTAGGGTTAGAGCATGCAACACTCTAGTACAGGAGTTGTAGAGACAGAAGATCTTCCTTCCTGAAGGATTCAAGGATCTGCAGCTTTACTTCACTCCACTAGCCATGTGCCAATACTTAAATTTTAATGGAATGAAATCAAATTGGAATTCCAGTTTATCTGTCACATGGGTACATTTTTGGCTGTCTGTGGCCATGTGGCATTAGTGTCAGCTACCCTGGAAGACGTGAATGGGAAGTGTTTGAATTGTGCAAGAAGTTCTTCCGGGGCAGGGATGGGCATTAGGTGTGTAGGAAGAGCAGGTGTTTGACAATGAGTAAGATAGGTTATTCATATCTCCTCAGTAGGTGGCATCTGGTTAAAGACTCTGGTTGGTCTTTCCCAGCTCTTGCTGACCTCTCCTCCATTCTGCTCTCTTTGCAGGGAGTACACAGGAGGTTCAGAAGAGGAGCTCGGTCCTACAGAGGTGAGTGGTGAAGGGGAGGCAGGCCCAGGCCTTGTAATGCTTTTGACTGTCAGGAGATGGATCTCCACCTAGCACGGTTCGCAGGATCGTTGCAAGATCTTCAGTGCTTTTGTGAAAAAGGCCTGCTTAAATCAGTATTTGTCGTCAGCTGTGCCCACCCAGGGGCCTGCTAATCAGACTGTCAGGTGATAAGAAAGGTGGTGACCTACGGCTGGGTGGAGATGGTGTGTGTCTGTAATCCCAACAGGTGGGGGCTGAGGTAGGAGGATCGTGAGTTCAAGGGCAGCCTGGGGCACAGTAAGATACTGTTTCCATATGGCTCGAAGCCTTTGATACAGAGATGAGAAAAACAGCCCTAAAAAGGTAGATAACTTACCTACGGCCAGTGATTGATCTCGGTGTTCCTGGGCTGAGCTCTCACTAGTGTCTGTTCACTATCTGCTGCTATCCCCACGTTTCAGTTGCTTCCTGTTAGTAAAATCCAGGTAAGCGGCCTGAGCCAACTCACAGACACTTGAGGAGGAGATTCCCCACTTAAGTTCATGTCTTGAGTTGATGCTAGAACACAAAGCTTTTCTGTCAGGATTCCAAGAAGAGAGAAAATGCCAACCACCAACTTCCTGA
>NW_021605338.1:160848-207962 GCF_004785775.1 Grammomys surdaster | reverse complement strand
CTCCCTCCCTCCCTCTCTCTCCCTCTCTCCCTCTCTCCCTCCCTCCCTCCCTCCCTGTCTCTCCCTCCCTCCCTCTCTCTCCCTCTCTCTCCCTCCCTCCCTTTCTCCCTCCCTCTCTCTCCCTCTCTCCTTCCCTCTCTCTCCCTCTCTCCCTCCCTCCCTCTCCTTCCCTCCCTCCCTCCCTTCTTCTCTCCCTCTCTCCCTCTCTCTCTTTCTCTGCCTCCTCTTTCTCCTCCCCTTCCTTGGTCACCCTGTCTCTTCTGTCTCCATATTACTCTCTCTCCCCCTCCCTTCTTCCTCTCTCCCTCCGTCTTCCTTTCCTTCCCCATTCTTTTTCCTTTTGTGGAGATGAGGAGGTACCAGGCCTTTCTGTCTTGGTTTTTTTTTTCTGTTTAATTTTTAAAATTTTTATGTTTTTTGTTTGATTTTGAAGATAGACTCTTATTATATAGCCTGAACCAGGACTCACCATGTAGCTGAAACAGGCCTCAAACTCAGCAGTCCTTCTGTCTCAGACTCCTGAGTGCTGAGATTGCAGACATGTACCACCAGGCTTAGCTTTGGAGTTCTTCTCAAAACTCTGAAGAACAAGTGAAGAGGTTTGATGTCCCAAGCCTGTCTCTTGTGGTACCCACAGGAGCTTTAGGTTTTGGTAGAGAAGGAACCAGAGTATCGGAGAGTGGTGTGCAGAGTTGAGCAACTCTGGTCAAGACTTAGCCTGAGAGGAAAGCCTGGCTCCCAAGAGATGCTGTCTCCCATCTAGGCCCAGGATCCACATTGTAGTGTGTGCAGCTCGCTGGGGTGGGGTTTATCTGCCCATCAAGGCTCTGCTGTTACTGAAATCAAAGGTGACTGCAGCCTTAGGAAGATAACTGGGGACCTTTAGGCAGCTTTTGGAGTCTGGGGTAGGACTTGGCTCAGTAGCTCTGATCTTTGTCTCTTCAATTTGAAGAGGAATAGAATCCCCTGGTATCACTGGCTCTGGGTGGACCCTAAATGAATAATATACCTCAGCAGGGTCAGACAAGAGCCTGACAAAGTAGACAAAGAAAGCAGAGGCAGACGTGCCCATTCCCACTCTGCTTTCAGTACTGTGTGCTCTATGCCAAGACGTTTCTAGGAAAGCAGTGACTGAATGCCTGCTATATCTTTGTTACATGAAAAATATTGATGAAAGTACCATGTTTTCTGACAGATTTAAGTTCCAATTTTCTTAATTTTAGCCCAAAGTGTGTCTTTTCTGTATGGAAATACTCTTTTAGATCAGAAACTCTGGTAGGCAGTTGTACAGAGGGGTATATTTTGGACAGATTTTTGTTTATTTGGTTGGTTTAGTTCAGGGTTGTTTTTTTTTTTTTTTTTTCTGGACAGGGTTTCTCTGTATAATCCTAGCTGTTTTGGAACTTTCTCTGTAGAGCAGGCTGGCCTCAAATTCAGAGACCTACCTGCTTCTGCCTCTCAAGTGCTGGGATTAAAGGCATGCACCACCACCAACCGGCTTTATTTTTGACTGATTAAAGTGGGAAATAGACTATTACTTAATATAAATGTATTTTCATAGTCAAATTATCTCAAAACAAGAGTTCACCCAGGAAGATAATAACAACAAAGAGTTCGGGTAAAAATTATAAGTTTTTACTATCACCAGCATATTCCTAAGGAAGACACAATGGATCACAGTCACCCCTATCTGTTTCTGTTGGGGCTTGGTTCTAGAGCCTCCCTGGGTACCAAAATCCACTGATGCTTAAGTCTCTTTTATAAAATGACATGGCGTGTGTACAAAACCCACTTTCCTGTATACTTTAAATCATTTCCAGATTATCCATGGTATCTAATATACTATATATGCTATAATCCCAGGTTATAAATAATTGGGCATTATAATATATTTTGTAAGGAATGATGACAAGAAATAGCCTCCATATCAGTACCATTCAGTACAGGCCTTAGACCTCACCACAGTGCCCACTGTTGAGCTCACCACAGAACCCGGAGGCACAGAGGGTTCACAGCACGCTGCCAGCAGAGCCAGGAGTGATGACTCTTTCCTCTCATTTGCAAACCTGCTTTGCATTGCAGTGACCTGCAGAGATGAGCAAACACAGACAACTTACCAACAGCATCAGTCATGGCTCCGACCCATGCTCAGAAGCAGTCGGGTAGAATACTGCCGGTGCAACAGCGGCCTGATACAGTGCCACTCGGTGCCTGTCCGAAGTACGTACCAGCTTCTCACAAAGGCCTTGCACTTGAGCTCAGGCTCAGGGCCCAAACCGTTCTTCTGAGGTTCCTAGCCCATTCAGATCTCCAGCGTGTTTTGTGTGTGATCTGCCCAGGCGAACGTGAAAGCATTCCAGAAAGCTGAGGCGGGGGCAGGGGTGGCTTCACTCTCCCAGTCTCGGTGCCTAATCACATATGTGAAGTGGAACATACTATGCATGCTTTGTAGTTGACCAGAGGGGGGTCCTGGGGGGGATTACTTAGGCTGTGGACTGTGGAATGGAGGCTGACCTATAAAACACTTTGACGCTTTTAATTCTTATGTGCATGGAGCTGCTTTGAAAGTAGTTAGGGGTTTCCTTGTTTACACTTGACAGGTTGCAGTGAACCAAGGTGCTTCAATGGGGGTACGTGTCAGCAGGCCCTGTATTTCTCTGACTTTGTCTGCCAGTGCCCTGACGGATTTATTGGGAAACGCTGTGATATAGGTGAGTGCCTTGGTGGCTGGGAGTGAGAGACATTCTGAAATTCCGCCTCTCAGATGGACCAGAAAAGGAAAGGAAGAACACACTGGAGGGCAGGGCCCAGGGAAGGGGAGCTGAGGTCATTTAGAGGATGACACAGTTGGGCACAGTGGTCAGAGCCTGAAGTGACAACCCAGAGTCTGGCTTGGCTGCAGTCTTTTTAGTGACCATGTCTACCAAGCAATCTGAGCAGCGGCAGCTTTGGCAGCAGCCTGCTCCACCAGGCAGAGGCAAGGCAGAGGATCCCTTGAGAGCTTTTTGATGTCCTTCTGTCAACCAGATACCAGAGTGACATGCTTTGAGGACACGGGCATCACCTACAGAGGCACGTGGAGCACAGCAGAAAGTGGGGCTGAGTGCATCAACTGGAATAGCAGTGTTCTGTCCCTGAAGCCCTACAATGCCAGGAGGCCAAATGCCATCAGGCTTGGCCTTGGGAATCACAATTACTGCAGGTAAAAAAAATGTCTTCCACAGGGTGGAGAGTCTCTGATGAGAAAAAGTATTACATTCAGGGAAGACCTGGCCAATCACGCATGCATTCTAGATAGGTCGATGGATAGATAGCTATGAAGATACATACATGCATATATGCATGCATACATACATATGTAGATGGGTAGAGATGATAGATACACACATATGAATACATACATAGATAGATAGACATAGCAATACATTCATATTGATGATTGACTCATAGATGGTAGATGGGAGGTAGGTAGATAGGCGGAAGTTGATTTGAAAGCATCAGTTCATATCTCTGTGTAGACATTTGAATCTGTAATCTTGGGTAGACCAGTAGGCTGGAAACACAAGCAGGAATTGCCATTTCTGTCTTGATGCTTTTAGACTTTAAACTGATTAGACAAGTATACCCTCCTTGTCTGGGATAATGTATTTAAACTCAACTGACTGTCGATGCTAACTACAGTTACAAAACACCTTTATAGCAGTGCTCGGATCACTGTTTAATTACAGCCATGTTGACACATAGGCGCTTATTGTATATTCTTGTCAACTTGGCACACATACACACTTCCTTATGCCCTGTTTAATCCCCTAAACAAAGAGCATAATGAAGCCATATTTCCACAGCGTTAAGCCCACGATACACTAACTCTATCCCCCAAAGCATGCCAAGTCCTCTTGCCAGGAGGGGAGGCTTCCTGTCCAGCCCTCACTCATCTTCCCTGGCTGATCTTTCAGAAACCCAGACCGAGACTCGAAGCCCTGGTGCTATGTCTTTAAAGCAGGGAAGTACACCACGGAGTTCTGCAGCACGCCAGCCTGCCCTAAGGGTGAGTGTCTTAGTTTGGGTTTTATTGCTGTGAAAAGGTGCCAAGACCAAGGCGACTCTTAATGACAAAGGACAACATTTAATTTGATGGGGGCAGTTACAGTTCAGAGTTGGGAAACATGGCAGCATCCGGGCAGGCATGGTGCTGGAGAATACATCTTGATCCAAAGGCAGCCAGGAGGAGGGTCTTTTCTGCACTGGGCGGAGCTTGAGCACAAGGAGCCCAACAAGGCCACACCTATTCCAACAAAGCCTTACCTCTAATATAGTGCCACTTCCCGTGGGCCAAGCATGTTCAAACCACCACAGTGAGTGACAGCTACCCTGTACCTTCTCCTGTAGTATCTCCACAGGAGAAGCATCTGAGAGTGTAGATCTAATTCTCCTTAGTAGTCCTTTCATGCCCAAGGAAGAAAGAAGCCATTGCAGCTGCAGAGTGCAGAGCATCAGAGGCTCAAATCCTCACCCAGGCTTCTCACCCAGTGCTAGTTTAACCTTGCGCTCACTCCCTACTCCCCATCGGTAGCCTCTTGTAAAAAGCAGTGAATGAGGTGGAGCCCATGGCTTCTAGTTCTTTGGGGTTTTTAAAAAGTATTTCCTTTGTTTTCTGAGATTATAATTACATTATTTTTCTCTTCCCTTTCCTTTCTCCAAACCCTCCTTAATTGCTTTTTAAAAAATTTCATGGCCTCTTTTTTCATTAATTGTTGTTACATGCATTTATATGTATATATGTATATATACCTACACATATATACACACACGTATATGTATATATATAATATACATATATATATATATACACATATGTACAAACACATGCATACATACATACATATGTACACATTCCTATATATACACATAGATATGTGTCTGCGTGTGTATTCCTAAACGCAGCCTTCTCTGTCTATATAATGTTAGTCATTATGGAGGGCTATGTGTTTTCAGGGCTAACCATTCAGTATTAGATAACCAACTGGTGTGCTCTTCCCTGGGAAGGACTGTTTCTCCCACTCTGAGCATTCCAGATTTGCCGGTAGTTCTTTGTGCAGGGTTGAGACCTGGCGGGCTTCCCCCTTCTGCTTTGGCACGTCCATCATTCTTATCCTTGTTCACCTTGTGCTTAGGCAGTCATGTTGGTGAGACTTTATGGCCATAGCCTCTGACATTCCCATGAGACACGTTCTCATAGCAAGCTCCCGAGCCTCTGGCTCTTACAGTCTTCCACCCCCTTTTCCAAAATGATTCCTGAGCCTTAGGTGCGGTATTTGTATCCACTGGGACTGGTCTCCACGGCTCTGCATTTTGATTCGCGGTGGTTTTCTTTCTATAATGATTTCCATTTGTTCTGAAGAGACGTTTCCTTGGGGAGAGGGGTTCAGGACTACACTTATGTCTGGGTATAAGACAAATATTTAGAGTGTACTCAGGGATTATGCTGGCTTGGTAAAGTAGCAGTTGTAGGCACTCCTCCAAGACTCATGGCTTCAGTAGCCCTAGGTAGCTGGCTAGGTTTCCAGTACCAGTGATGGTTTCCCTTCCTCATCTGGTCAACATTAGAGGTCAAGAATCAAGATGATTTTACAGATTCCTTTCAACTAACAAACATGGTCAAGTTTTACACAGAAGGCATCAAGGGCAGGAGGAGGCAGGAGGATAGAAGTGGGTAAGGTTGGCAGAGCAAAGCTGAGAAAGGCATGCTGGTAGCATGGCCCCATTGCAGCACCCTGGTTCTGACCGCATCGACTGTCGTAGCAACCCCTCTAACGTCTTCACGGTGTTTCCCAGCATCCCTTTCCTGCCGAAACCCTGCGACTTGCTGCATCAATATTTAACCTCTTTGGCTTAAACTTGAGAAATATTTTTGTTCCAGGAAACAATGAGGAGTGCTATGTTGGAAAAGGTGTAACTTACCGTGGCACGCATAGCTTCACCACATCCAGGGCCTCCTGCCTCCCCTGGAACTCCATGATCCTCATAGGCAAGAGTTACACAGCGTGGAGGACCAACTCCCAGGCACTCGGCCTGGGCAGACACAATTATTGCCGGTACGTAGCCCAGGGTCTAAGGGAGTCAGATCCCAGCAGAGAGACCTGGGATACTGGGAAGGAAAAAGATTCAGTGTAACGCACTGTATGAAAGATGATGGACATTATCTAGACAGACATATTAGTTTGCTAAGATACATGGGTTTCGTTATTTTTTTCAGTCAGGGTAGAATGCCGTATGTGTGTATATGCACATGCATGGAGGGATGTGTGTGAGTGTGTGTGTGTGTGTGTGTGTGTATGTGTGTATGTGTGTGTGTGTAGACCTGAGGTTGATAGCAGGTGTCTTTTTTTCTTCTTCTTATGAATCTCTACCTTTATTTTTTGAGACAGTCTCTCTCTGAACCTGAAGCTAACTTATTAGAACAGGTTGGCCAGTGAACTTCAAAGACCTGCTCTCCACCCCAGAGACCCTGGTCCCTTTCCTCACTGGGCTTACAGATGCAGGTTGCTGTGCCTGATTTTTATTTTCTTCAGACAAGGCCTCACTATATAGCTCTGGCTCGCCTGGAACTTCCTATGTAGGCAGAGACCTTCCTGCCTTTCTCTCTCCAGTGCTGACATTAATGATCTGCTCTACCATACCAGATTCTCCTGGCTTTTCCTGTGAGCTCTGGAAACTTAGACTCAGGCCCTCGTGCTAATGAAGCAGGCCCTTTATGAGCTATCTCCCCAGCCTAAGATATATACATTTTGCAAACAAGACTCCTGTTCTTTCCCCACGTGACACTTCCATGTCATTGTAAAAATCTCTCTATAGAGTAGCTTTCAGTTCTTCCCAACACTGATAGAACAAGTGGTGGTAAAGGGAGTTATCTTCCCCCATGGTGGGCCTGCTACAGCCAAACTGAGTTTGGGATCCCTGTCCTTGGCTTCTTGGCTCTGCTATGGGTCCCCCCAGCCTCCTTCTATCCAGATTCTGTGCTGTAACTAAAAACCTCAAACTCTTCTTCTACAGGAATCCAGATGGGGACGCCCGACCTTGGTGCCATGTGATGAAGGCTGGAAAGCTGACATGGGAATACTGTGACATGTCCCCATGCTGTAAGGGCCACTACACCACTCCCCCTTTCCCACGCTCGCTTCACTATTTTCTCTTCCACCTCCTGTGACCACCACTGATCTTCTATAGCCTCTGGACCTCCAGGAGGGCCAGGCCTTTCAGGGGTAGGGAGGCTTTCTTGACCACAGCTAGGGTAGGCAGCCACACTTGTGAGATCTGTGAGGGAAGAGAGAGGGACAGAAAGGAAGACCAACACACCCATTCCTCTTCTAATGCACTAGGCTCCCACTTCTGTCTCTGGCTACCTCTGTTGAAGGTGGTGATAGTCCGGGTAACCATGAAGAAAGAGTAAGAGGTCTCATGTTATAGCTCCTTAGACTATAGCTGCTACATTTCCTCAGTAGCCTGGTGACAGCGAGACTTCAGTGTCCATTTATTCAGAAATGCCCTCAGAAGTCATGTGGCCCACCAAGTTCTGCATACTTCCATGTCGCTATGGAGCCTGTTTGCCACAGAGGATCTGAAATGACAATAGGGGACAGAAATTTAAGGTTGGCACATGTCCTCAAAGTGAAAGGTTTAGTTTGGAAATTGCCCAAGGATAGGTTACTATTTAGTTCCATGAACACGCAGACAAATCAGGGTCCCTCCAAGAACAAAGAATCTGCTTGGAAAGTTAAGACATGAATGACTTTGGCTGAGTTCAGTTTATGATGCATGCATCTCAGGAAGTCCTCCAGGGGTCTCTCAGTGAGAGCCTTGTGAGGCAGTGGGGCTTGAAGGATGGGGCCTTGAAGGATGGATCAGGCTGAGATGAAAAAGAAAGGGCTTCTCAGGAGGAGGTCTGCAAGGCTACATTATATCTTAAGCCAAGAAGCTGCTGTAGGCAAGACTGGAAGGAACAGGCAGAGGAAAGGCCCCCCAGCTTTGGGAGTCTAATCCCAATGTCATGGTAACCTTCAAGGAAAGTTTTCCTGCCTTCCTGCAACTCAGTATTGGGAAGGAGAAAGACACACATGTATGCTACTTGGCATGTCCCTGTCCTCAACAAAGGAAAGCTGCTGCAGGTGTCACCGTCATTGAGACAGTTAAATCATTCTGTATCAGCACGTTGAAGGGTCGTCGTCTATAAACGTTCAGGGTTCTGACAGAATAAAAACTATGGTAGATTCTCTCCACCCTTGACTCCACATTGCAGATCCGAACCCTCCTGTCTCCGTTCTTTCCTCTCTAGCCACCTGTGGCCTGAGGCAGTACAAACAACCTCAGTTTCGAATTAAAGGAGGACTCTTCACGGACATCACCTCACACCCTTGGCAGGCTGCCATCTTTGCCAAGAACAGGAGGTCTCCGGGAGAGAGATTCCTGTGTGGAGGGGTACTGATCAGTCCCTGCTGGGTGCTGTCTGCGGCCCACTGCTTTCTAGAGAGGTATGGGTTTCCTAGTGTCCAAGGCTTGGAGCCAGCCCATGGGAGTAACCCACAACAGTAAACAACAATTTAAAAAATAATGATAAATCATCCTAGTGCTGTTTTTCTACCAGGTTTCCTCCCCATCACCTTAAAGTGGTTTTGGGCAGAACATACAGAGTGGTCCCCGGAGAAGAGGAGCAGACATTTGAGATTGAAAAATACATAGTCCATAAGGAATTTGATGACGACACTTACGACAATGACATCGGTAAAGTGATACTATTCTCATACACCCTTCTCCCTCGCCCCACCCGGTCCCCCCTCCCCTTTCCTCCCCTAATGCCGACTCACCCCTCTCCTCTCTTGCTCCCAGCATTACTCCAGCTGAGGTCAGATTCCAACCAGTGTGCCCAGGAGAGCAGCTCTGTAGGCACGGCCTGCCTCCCTGAGCCCAACCTACAGCTCCCTGACTGGACAGAGTGTGAACTTTCTGGCTACGGCAAGCATGAAGCATGTAAGTGCCTGGAAGTCTTGGTCCCGTCCTCGTCTGTCCTGTGATAGTCAGGCTGGTGAGGGGATGTGGTCATAAAATGCTCTGGTCCTAATTCTGGCATGACACAGAAAAATGAAAGGCGAGGACTCCGCCTGTCATATGATGAGAAGCTACCATCTACTTTGTGGTACAGGGACACTGTGCAGGGCACAGGAAGTTGGGACAGGGGGAGGTTCTGAGGAGCATTACAGTCCAGTGGAGAGTGGGGAGTGGGGTGGGGAAGAGGGTAATGGGTGTTTGTTCTTAGACAATAAAGTTGCACAGGCTGAGTTCAAATCTCAGACATGCATCTGGCTTAGCTGTGGGACCCTGGATGTTTCATTCAGCTTTCCAACAATGTCAACAAATATGAGATAGATCAACCTGAAGACAGGAGAGCTTTGTTCATGGTCATAGTTTTGGAAGTTTCAGATTATGGTCAGTTGGCCCAGTCTGTGGGCCTGTGGCAAAACACATCATAGGAGGACGTCACATCATAGGGAGGACAGCACACCACAGGAGGGAGGCTGGCACGTCATAGGAGTGAGGACAGCATATCACAGGAGCACAGCACATCACAGGAGGAACCCACAGCAATGGAGCAGTTCATCTTGTAGGAACACGGGAGCGAAGGGAGAGCCTGCGTCTCACCATCTCTTCCAAAGGCTTAACTTCCTTCTCCCAGAGCCACTTCCTAAAGCTCCGCCATCTCCAAAGAGCACCAAGGTCTAGGACCAAGCCTTCAACACACTGGCCTTTGAAGGAGAGATGATCCAAGCCAGATGTGTATTTGTATTATTTTATGAGGGGGGGGAGGGTGTCTCACGCTGTTTCCTAGAGTGATTTCAAACTTGCAATCCTATCTCAGCATCCCAAGATCACAGCTGTGGAGCCTTAGATCATGCTAAAGCGCTTTTTTTTTTAAAGCCTCAGTTTCCTCACTGCCCAACGGAAACAGAACTAGCTCCCTGATTCAATCATAAGGAATACATTCTACAAGCACAGTCAAACGGATGGATCTCACTTGGGGAGATCTCACCGGGTAGGCCACATTTGGCAGTGTCTGGAGTCATCGTGGCCACGATCTCACGTGTGTGGCTGAAGGCTGATCCTGACCTTAGGTTAGCAGACAGAGGCTACCAATCGTCTGTGGTGTACGGGACATTCCGCATGACAGATAGCTCTCTAACAAACTGTCAGTGGCATTACTGACCAGAGTGATCTCACCCTAGAAGACTGTTGGAGGTTCCAACAGTAAAGTAGGGTAATGTCACAGAGGACCAACCTGATTTGTGTTAGCTGTTAGCAGGAAGTTTGATTTCCTCTTCCCAAAATGCTTGAAAACAACATTTAGACTCTTAAGATCTAAATGTTCTCTTCCAGCGTCTCCTTTCTTCTCTGACCGGCTGAAGGAGGCTCATGTCAGACTGTACCCGCCCAGCCGCTGCACCTCACAGCATCTGTTTAATAAAACCGTCACGAACAACATGCTGTGTGCTGGAGACACCCGAAGTGGGGGCAACCAAGAGGTCCACGACGCATGCCAGGTAAATACAGTGCCCCAGCAGTCTGGGTCCTCCTCTGTGATCTTAGGGGGCGCAGGGGGTTGCACAGGAGAGGGTGTAATGCTGGGATTCAAAACTGAAGCTTCAGAGAAGAAAATGATAAAGACCAAAACACCTCAAATCTGAGAAATCTGAACTGCAGGAAATTTTCCCAGTCTGTGGACAGGAAACTCCACCTAGCACAGGATTTCCTGTAAGCCCTATTGAAGTGATAGGTAAAGCAACGTAATTAATCCTTGACTTGTGAAGGTGTTGGGGCAAGTGACACTGCTACATAGGATGAGGAAAGGCATCCCTCTCCAGGACTCAAGATATAGATAGAATGTGGGGGGAAAAAGTCCAGCTTCAGCCTGGGAAGCAAAGCATTTTAGGTTCTCGGTGCTGAGCCTCCTGGGCTTGGTACTTACATTTTCTCCTTAATAAGGTCAGTCTGGGATGCAAGCACAGAGAAACTACTGACATTAAGACCCAGATAGTAACCACCCAATTAGGAGAAATGAACCAGAGGCAACTTACAAATAGCACAGTACATAATACATACATACATACATACATACATACATACATACATACACACATACATACACACACACACACACATAATATATATATGCACTGGCCTGGACCTCTGTGTAGAAGAGGCTGGCCTCAAATTCACAGAGATCTATCTGTCTCACCCTCCTAAATGTTGGGGTTAAAGGTGTGCACTACCATGGCACCCACTCATATCAGACTATAAAGCTTGAACAGTTTTTGTGTTTTGGATGCTAACAGTTAGCTATCTTAAGTCTGTGTTTGGGGAGTTTTAGTGGATTTTTATTTATCTATTGGTTTTCTGAGTCAGGGTCTCACTGTGTGGCCCTCAGGAACATGGAACTCTATATGTACACCAGGTTGGCCTTGAACTCAGAGAAATCCACCTCCCTCTGCGTTTTGAACGCTGTGCTTAAAGGCACGTGTCACCATGCTAGATTCTTAGATGCTGTTTTATCAGAATTCATTAATATACAGCACCAAGTCTCCCTCTCTGAACCAAGTTCTTTAAGGACTACAATCATCAAGATACAAATAGCAATGCAAATCTTCCAAATATTCTGTCGTGCGTACAAACCGCTAACCTATGCTCTTCCACAGGGTGACTCGGGAGGCCCTCTGGTGTGCATGATCAATAAACAGATGACCTTAATGGGCATCATCAGCTGGGGCCTCGGCTGTGGGCAGAAGGATGTGCCTGGGATATACACAAAGGTTACTAATTACCTAGACTGGATTCAGGACAACATGAAGCAATGACAAAGAAAGCCCAGCTCCTTAAATCCAGAGGAGGACCTGCCTTCCTCTTCCTCTTCTACAGAAGATACGCCTAAAAGGCCAAGCGTTCTTTACACAGTCATCCTCATGAGCTGGCACTCGGCAGAGGGAAGGGGAGCCTATAGGCGCAGACGTAGCGTTTACCTGTGACAGGTACTTCACAATGTGTAAGTTTTAAGGACGAAGGTCTGACTTTAGAATAAATTCTGTCAGATGAGATGACTGGGAAAATGCCAACCTCCCTATAACTCTAGGATTTTAAAAAGAGAGGTAGACCAAAGTCCACCCTCCTGGTCCACTATTTTTTACACTGAACCGCAAGATCATGTCTCAAAGGTAAAATACAACTTGATCTTTCAAGAGTGAAAGTTTGCACCGGGGACAAGCATGTGTTTTTATAATTACACAGGGGCCCAGCAGGGCCTGCAAGAGAAGGAAGGGTTGGTCAGATCACAGCCCCATAAAACCCTTGAAAACCCCCCCATCCCTTCTCACGCCTTATATTCCTTTGTATACAGTGTAAATTAAATGTCTTTTTCTTTATAAACTTTACAGATGGGTTGGGAGAACTGTATGATTTTAATAATTGATGAAGTAACACTAGTATATTTATATATTAATCTATTTTAGTTTTTACTTCGTTCCTATAACCTTGTATTATACTGTACTTAATAAATTCAGAGGTATTTTTCACACTTTTCAAGTGGTACATATCCATGGCTTATTTGTGTTCAGTTTTTTTCTTTTCTTCTCTTATTTCTTTTTGAGTAAATTGAAAGACTTCCTTTCATTCAGTTAACATGAGGAAATTCTGCTTACCCACAAGGCAATATGCTGGTTGCCACCCAGTAGAAATGAGATAGGGACGGGGCTGGAGAGGTGGCTCAATGGCTAAGAGCACTGGCTTCTCTTCCAGAGGACTCAAGTCTAATTCCCAGAAACTACATGGCAGCTCACAACTGTCTGTAACTTCAGTTCTAGGGGATCTGACTCCCTCACACAGACATATATGCAGTCAAAACACAATGTACATAAAATCCAAATAAGTAAATTTTAAGGAGGAGAAATGGGGCAGGGAGCGTTGGCATGGACAGGAGGCATTTCCAGAATCAGAACGGAGCCAGTCACAGCACAAAGGAGACCTCCACAGGACACAGCTGTGAGATCAAGAAGGGGTTAGCAGGAAAAGCAGGACTCAGGAGGGTCTTCACGCAGCGGGTAAGACTGGGTTGGTGGACAGATGCAGAGCAGCCAGTCCCAAGACCCTGAATTTCACTACTGAAACAACCAAGGGACAGCAGAGCTCAGGGAATGCGCGACAATTTGTCCTAAGTGAGCTTTAAAAAAAAAGGTCTTTGTTGTATTTTGTGAGTGCCCCAGTGCACATGTGGAAGGCAGAGGGTGTCTGATGGAGTCTGTTCTTCCCTTACACCATGTGGGTCCTGGGGCTTCCTCTCCGGTTATCCTGAGTCATCTTTACTCACTGAGCCACCTTGCTGGCACACAGCTACAACCTGCCACCGTAGGACTGAGGGTTGAACTGGGGACCTTATATGTACTAGACAAGCACTCTACCACTGAGCTGCATCCCCAGTCTGATAAGAACTCTCAGTCAGGACTGCAGATGAGATGCTAGGGACTCCAGAGACCAAATGACTGTTTTGCTCCAGGAGGTGATAAACTGAAGATACATCTGGAAAATCAACCACACTATGATCACAGACTGAGCAGACATCTGTGTTACTCTGGACAGTAACTACAGCAACGCAGAGGAAGAAAACCCTGAGCCAGTCCTTACACAGCTATGACTCAACCTATGATAGTTCAGACTACATGCTACTATCTTGGTTGCTAACCTCCCCCCCATTCTGTTTTGGGTTTTCTTTTTCTTTTTTTAACATGTTAATCAAAGGCTTTATAAGTTTGGTGATGCTCAATAACAAGATGTCCATACAATCAGAAGTGTAATCCAACACCCAACCTAGATATACCAAGTATCTTTGACTGGCAGAGACACATGAACATCCGCCTCCATGTTTGCCTCCCCTGACACCCCTCTCCACCTCTCTCTCTCTCTCTCTCTCTCTCTCTCTCTCTCTCTCTCTCTCTCTCTCTCTCTCTCATCTCCTAGCTCCTCCTCCTCTCCTTACTCCTCCTCTTCCTCTCCTTACTCCTCCCACCATAGCTCCTCCTACATGTCACCCTGCCTGTTAAGATAAAACTTTTTTCTCAAAATACAATTAGAGCATAACTATACCAATTTGTATCAGTAAGGTACAAGATAGACCTAATATTCAGTCCATCATTTTGTTGACTAACCAGAACCTCTGTCGTCTCCCCTAACTAAAAGACTTAGTTCTGAACCTGGCTTTTTTTCTTGGCTTTGGGATGAATGTCAGCTGAAAACCATCCTCTCAAATCTTTTCTCTCAAAATAAATAGCCGGGATTGGCTATGAGACTATAAGTCTTCAACCCCGTCAGAAATGCAGAATGACTGAATTAACTGAAATTATGGGAAGCACAAAGCATGGCTTCTAAAACTTAGCCAATTTATAGAGACCACTGAACACCTGGACAGTCCCTATACTACAAAACGTTGGAGCATCTGATCTTCCGCCTTCTGGCCCAGGATCATCTGACAGACCTAGTGATGCAGAATTATTAAGGGCTGATTACTCTGTCTTGGCAGATATAATCAGTCGACTATTCTGCAAGTGTGTCCTTTTCAGAACAGTAATTTGTCTGTAGATGAAAAGAGGCAGCTCTTGCCTAGTGGCTGTCTCTCACCACAACTGGAGTAACTCCAAAGATGCTCCATTTCTTCTTAGAATCCAAGACAAGAAGCTGTCAGGAGCAGATAGGTCTCTCATCAAAATGAACTTTAATGCAGAAATGTTTGAAACATCAATTCTGTGGACTTCTGATGTTTTGAAAACCAACTATCTATGTAAGGCAATCTGAACTGTTGTCTGTTAACTCTTCTCAGCTATTTCTAAATAAAATGTAGAAAACACCATAACAATAAACTCAGAGCCATGAATTTGCATTAGGCCCTTAACTCACAGGCTAACCATCTCAAATCAGTTTTAAAAAGTTAAAGAAGGACTGGGCCTAAGCCTTGTATTCCTAAATGTGTTATACAGGCACAATGCCTATGAGAGTCAGTTTTGGGCTTTCTACTCCCCAGGAACTATTAGCTCACAGGCCAGTGCACACAAGCATGCTGCTTTGGTCCTGCCTCTCCAGCATCTCCTTTCTTTAGTGTGTGTGCTGTGGGTATCTGCAGGTGTGTACACATGGAGTGCAGGTGTATAAGTCAGAGGAGAGCTCAGACACCATTTCTCCCCTTCTGCCACAGGATGGAGCATCCAACTTTAGGCCTGTGTGGTATGCTCTCTTTGTGGCTTGTCTCTCTCTCTGGTCCCTTGTACACATCTTCCCAAATGTGGGACACAAGCTCTGTTCAGCTTTCTTCACCATGTCTTCGTTCCAAGAATCTATCTCATAAAGTAATGCTTGCTTTTGGGTGTGGCTAATTAATTTTGGGGGGGAAGAGAAAGGAAAGTCTTATCTCTCTAGGGTTTATCGTGTACTGCCTTGTTAGAGGTTCTTGGGAGAAAAGTAGTTTAAACTCACAAAAGACCTTCACTGAAAGCCCAAGGACTTGACAGGGGGAGGTGTTAGGTGATTTCTCGAAATCTCTAAAGTACCCAGACCAGTTCCATCCATTTGAGTCAGAGACTAAGTCACAGCTTCCTTGACTTCACACAAGTCTGCCTTCATGCTCTGATCTAAGATTTTAGACAGAAATGCATCTCAGCTCATTTCCGGAAAACACCGCTTGAGACAGCAGTAAGAAAGGCTCCCAGGCCCGCTGGTCGAAGCTGGCTTCGGCCCCTCCCCCACTGGAAAAGACTTTCTTCAGACACTAGGATTATTGAGACTGAAACCAAAGCTGAAAAGCCTCCTGGGACGGGGATACAAAGTCAAAAGGCCCCAACATTCCTGAGGGGAGTCCTGGAAACCATACACAGATGAAGACAATTGCTCATTCTTGCAGGGAAGTGTCCAACTGGATAGTCATATGAATCATATTAAAGGGTCAGAGGAGCTCATCCCTGCCCAGTGTTGGTTAGGAAATGTAGGGTGCAAAGTCTGGAATTCACCAGGAGAAGGGGATGAGTCAAAGGGAAAGTAAATGCTGCCCCATTATTCCTGGTTGATTAATAAAAGTGGGTAACAGACCCAAAGAGCAACTCTGATCCCAGGTAACTGCATGGTTGGTTTGGGTTGTGAAAGACCAGAGGAGAACAGAGCCTTGGTCCTGTTCCCCACAGAGCCCATGTCTGTTCATGGCAAAGTTTTATAGACTTTCAACTCCATATACAAAAGCTAAGCACATAATCCTTAGTGTTTAAGACCTTCCTTGGGTTTCCCTTTAAGTTCCTTCTTAAAGCCACTAACAATCATAACCGGTTTTGATGGCACCTAGTCACCACCTACTGGCATAGGAGAAAATGTAAGTTGATGTTTCCTGCTCCCAGCCCCCACCACCACCAATCTAGACCAAGGGAAGGGATACAGGAGTCCGCCCTGATCTGGATGGACGCCCATTCCAAAATCCCAGTGGGAGTCTGAAGACAGATATAGAAGGCGTCTATCCACACAAAGCTGTTTTCCCTTTAAGTTGTATCCTACAGTCAGATACAGTAAGACATTGGTGGTGACTTAACAGCAAACTACAATGGCTACACTCAACAGGTGTCTCTTGTCTCAGAGAATCCCTGCTAAGTCTCCATCCAGGCTCAGCACAGCATGTGAGAACAGAAGCAAGCAGAACACAGGTTTTCTTCCCTTCTCCCCCCTACGACACCGATGCCTTTGTCATTCACTGCCAGGGCACTGCAGCATTGCAATAGAACTTCGTGCTTTACAATTTCAGTTAGAAGTATTGTCCTGAGATCTTCACATGGGATTTTTGTTCTTATTGGGAACTTTGAATTTCTCATTGAGAGAAAGCACTTTCTTTCAGTCTTCTTGGTTTTAATTTGGCCTAACTGACCCCCCTGCATTTACTCGTGAGTTAGAGCTACTAAATAAAATAGCAGTTACCTGAGCACAAGGAGACCAGATACTATGGCTGTTGATAAGAGTAGAGATAGGCTGGTCCTTAGTGGCCAGCAAGAAGAGTGTAGAGACGAGAGGCAAGGTGTGGTCTGTGTCCTGGGAAAGACGGGGCCTACCGGGGTGAGGTGGCAAAAGTCAGTGAAAGACTTCATCACGCTACTCAGAATGGTATACAACCTGAAAGGTTACCCTTTCCTGGAATTTCTCATTTAATATTTGCAAAGTTGCTAGGGAAAGGGAGCGCGGGAGGGGGGTGATGGGGGGAGGGGGCACTGAACTAGAGAAATGTCTGAGAAGTGGGTAAAAAAAAAACTAGATCCCTGAGTAAAGCCACTTACAGCCAAAGCTGATAACTTGAGTCCTCAGGACTCACATAAAGGAAGCAGAGAGGTGACCTCCACAGGCAGTCCTTTGACTTCATCACACAGCCTGTGGTAAACGGAACCTGCCTCCCAACAGAAACAAACACATATAATGTCTAAGAGAAACAGAAATCAAACTTTTTTAATGCTCATTGATGTTTTGACTGCATCTTTCTGTGAAGCGGTTGAAGTCCATGGAACTGGAGTTACAGACAGGTGTGAGCTGTCACGTGGGTGCTGGGAATTGAACCCTGATCCTCTGGCAGAACAGGGAAAATAGTCAGGGCTCTTTACCGCTGAGCCATCCATCCAGCCCCCAAACTGAACTCTTAACAAGCACAACACACTTCCAGGTATTAAAGAAAAGTCTGTTGGGGTGCACTGTGTGGAAGTATATACAATTGTGTATACAATTGTTGATTGCTGTACCAGCTGAGAGCAGGCCCGACTTCGATGTTGCTATTCTTTTTTTTTTTGTTTTGTTTTGTTTGGTTTTTCGAGACAGGGTTTCCTCTGTGTAGCACTGGCTGTCCTGGAACTCAGTCTGTAGACCAGGCTAGCCTCGAACTCTCGAACTCAGAAATCCGCCTACCTCTGCCTCCCAAGTGCTGGGATTAAAGGCGTGTGCCACCACCGCCTGGCCGATGTTGTTATTCTTATGTTCCATCATCTGCCTCGATGTTGTTATTCTTATGTTCCATCATCTGCCTCGGTACTTTGTAAATACTCTTCCTTCCTCGCCTTTTCATTGGGTTAATAAAGGTCTGACAGCCAATAGCTAGGCAGGAAAGGGAAGGCGGGACTTATGGGCTAAGAGAAGGTCTCTGGGAGAAGAATCAGAGGCGGGGATTCGCCACTGCATGAGGAAGTGATAAAGAATAGCCAAAGGCGGGTCGCCGGCTAGGATAATAAGATTTAGATGAGCTAGATGTGAGGTAGCCCAAGCTAAAGGCCAAAGCTATACTAAAAATTAGTGAGTTTCTATTTCATTATTTAACCTCTGGCAGGTCCAGAAAGTCCCGCTATAGATGTCTAGAAAAACCAGTTTAGAAATGGAGTATCAGTGTCTGCGTGTTGATATTGATTGGCAGCACCAGACTCCACCTGGTGCGTGGAATGAGACTCGCTCCCTATAGGCTCATCAGTTTGGATTCTTGGTCCCCAATTGGCTGAACTGCTTGAAAAGGCTTAGAAAGTGTGGCCTTATTGGAGGAGGTGTGTTGCTGGGGGTGGGCCCGGAGGTTTCGAAAGCCCACACTGTTCCCACAATGCCCTTTGCCTCCTGCCGGTGGGTCAAACTGTGTGCTTTCAGGTGTTCCTGCCGTCTTGCCTTTGCTTCACCATCATGGACTCTAACCCTGTGGAACTGTAAGCCCAATTAAATGCCTTCTTTGATGAGTTGCCTTGGTCGAGGTGTTTTGTCGCAGCAATGGAAAAGTAGGACAACCCTGTTGCCTATCTCCCTCAGAAACTTCTACAAGAGACCCTTGGGACCTGGCAGCGCCACCTCCTGCTCGTGTAGAGCACAGGAAAGGACTTCTACGGGCACCAGGGGCTTTAACGGCTTTGCCTTTTACAACCTGGGAAAATCATTAGATCCCTCTGGACCTTAGCTGCTACCGACCTTACAAACAGCACCAAATGACCTGTCTCCCAGGGTAACTGGAGACTCACACGCTACATGTGGTTTTAGATGTCCCAAACGAGTACCTTCTACTTAGTAAAGGGTAGTCTCAGTAACCAGACAGAGTCTCCAGGACTAGTAAAGCTTTATTAAGACTTAAACACAAATGCTACTTACCCACATGGACCACACACACAGAGAGCGAGCAGCTGCTGAGGTGCCCTGCACAACCTCTGCAGACAATCACTGGGTGGGGACGGCGAGGCTTGGCAGTATCCACAATGTCTAGGTCTGTCTGCAGATCCTATACAGTCTCTTTCTAGAAAAACAAGCTATACTGTGTTTGAGGGAATACACAAGCTGCACTTACGAACCTAAACACACTCAGAGCCCGATAGAAATAGTTCCTTGTGACCCAAGAAACCGTGGAATCCCCCAGAGCCTGTGAAAGTGACCTGCAAAGTGTCCCCCTGCAGCAGGGTGTGGGGCTACACTAGTCCAGATCCTGGTAAGAAACATCTGATTGTACACAGCACAGTTCACCCCACAAGGAAACCACAAAGAAACTCTACTCGACGGCAGCAGAAATAAGTCCTGGCCACAGCAAGGTAACACTAGCCAAGAAATAGAAAATAAATAAGCGAAGCCCAAGTACTTAGAAATAGGACTTTCTCAGGGAGAGCCATGCGGATTGAAGGTAGCTGGTCTTCTTTCCCTCCAGGCACAACACAGAACACAAGCTGCTCCCTAAGCTGTAAATTAAAAACAACACGCCCACCTTTTATGTATTCAGTAAAACGACTGATAGATTCACTGAAATGGGTTAAGAATACTCCTTAGGAAAGTTGTGCTCCTTCAGTTCCCACGGTTTAAAATTGGGGGGTGGAGGGGGTTTACTCGTGGTCAACACAGCCTGCCCTCCTATGGTATTAATTTTATTCAGAGGTTCAAGACACCTTTTTTTGGTCCTAAGAGCGGACTAGGAGCTGTCTGTCTGTCTGGGAGCTGTAGATGATAGGTACAGACAGTGGGAAGCAGCTTCACGTATTCATGAATGTTCTCAGTGGGCTCACACCCACTGGGGGATTCTGATGGGACCTTCAGACAGGAAAAAGCAAGGCATAGGGCCAGTCTGGCCTCACAAACATTAACAGAGGTCACCAAGCATGGGCATGGTCCGCTGTGGGAGGTGACTTCCCACCTCAACTCCACCCCATCACTCATAAAATCTGCTGCACTGAGCACTGCTGTTTTGGGGGGCAATCCCACTGAGGAGTCACATAACCAACAAAAGGCTGTAAACTGCTCTGGCTGGTAGCCTTCCCACCAAGACGACGGGCCAGCACAAACAGCAAGTAAGAATCTTAAGAGTCAGGCCCTGGCCCCTTAGTCTCTAAGGGAAGCTGATCCCGCTGCAGGTTCACATCAAGCGTGGACTTGAACTTTGGAAGTCCTGGACATGCAAATCCTTTCTACACATGAGAGGGGTCAGAAAGAAACCAATGCACTCGGCTCCTTCTAGCCCCCGGGGAGATTCGGATGGTTTTTCTTGTCAACCCTTCACTCTGGCATCTCTTCAAGACTCTCTTCTTCACACCAGCCTCTCAGTCCGGTCCTTCGTCGAGCAGATCCGTCTTGCGTTGTGGGTGGTACCAGGAATGAAGGGGGGGGTGCTCACCCAGGTCAGCACTTGATCACAAAGTTACAACCCAGACCCACGAATCATATCTCAACTGCTCTTTCTTGGACTAACACCCATTTTTCTTCCAATCTTTTTTTTTTCTTTCAAATCTTTCTATCTTTAAAAAAAAATCAATAGAGACATCTTCCTTTGGGTTTGGGTGACTGAAACCGAACATCAAAGGCTGGTCTTTCCCCACGGCAACCGTGTTCATGGGGACACCACTCTCCAGCCCACACCTCGAGGACTCAGTCAGTGCTGTGCTGAGTTTGGCCAAGTTTTCCCTGATGAGCCTTCTCTCCCTCCATCGCTTATGTGGCTGAAGACGGAGAACAAAAGGGAACAGATGGAGCCTGGAGGGAACGGACCTAAGAAACAGGCTGACATTTTACTTTTACACAAGTAAGAAATGAAAACGTGTCCGCGACTGCTCCTCCGGCAAGGCTCGCCCTTCAGGTTCGGACTTGGAACTTGCCGGCTTTGGTCATGTACTTTATGCCCTTAAAGGGCTTGTACTTCTCTCCGTACATATCCAGACGGTTCACTTTGAGTCCTGGAGGGAGGAAGAGAGGAGTGAGACCTGAGTATCTCCCAGGAGCAGCAAGCAGACAGTTGTCTGGGTTTGTGTCAGAGCAACACAGCCGGGTGTGTGGAAGAGACTGTCTAACATGCCTGTTCTGCCAAGCAGAGGTGGACAGCTCTGCAATCTCACTACATATGTCTACAGCAAAGGTTACGTCTCCTGGGGGAAGCCGCCTTCTCCTCGGACAGGGCAGAGAGGCAGGCACAGAGGGTGAGACAAAATAACACGGCGTTTTGCTCAAGTTGTTCGACTGACTGAAATGATAACAGCACTCATAAATGATGAGAGGACATGAATGGATCGATGAGGGCTTCCTAAATACTCCTGCCCAACTGAACAAGGATCAGTTTGCCGATAGCTTTATGGCTCATTAGAGGTTTAGGAGAAAGAGCGTATCACTTAACTTAAGCACCTAAGTTAAAGAGTCTTTCGGTAAAGAAAAACAAGAACGCTCGCTCTCTGGAGAGAAAGCCCATTTCTTTCTAAGGCTTTCAGAAGGCCATTCTAAAAGTTAAACAAGAATAAAAAATATTTTAGGAGATGCCAGGTTGTAGGGGTGATATTTAGAGCAAACGGTATCTGTTATTACTTCCCTCCCTCAGTGTAGACAAACTGGTGAAGACTGGAAATCTCTAAAGATGGTGTCAGTAAACAGCAAGTCTGCTGAAGCTTGGGGTAGAGGGGGCTTCTTTGTTCCCATTCCTGGTGAAGGATGGAGAGGTACACTAATACTGAAAACCTTGGGCAGCTCAAGCCAACAACTCTCCATGATCCAACAACGGCCTTCAGAGGCTTCTGTCAGCCCATTTCTCATTGGTGTCCCAGACATTTTGACTCAGAGTCTTTATGGCAGCTTCTAAATAGTCTGTACACTTCCCCCAGGAACATACTGCAAGGGATCTTACTAACGATTCCATATCGGGTAATAAAACCAGACCCAATACAGCCATCCTCAGATAGCCTCAGGAAGACACTGAGGTCAGCCCCTGGCAGGAGAAAGCTATCTCCACTCCTTTCAAGACTGCCCAAGATGTGCCACTCACCAGAAATGGCCAGCTGCTGGATCTTAAACTGCAGGTTAATTGTAGGGTTCTCATCCGGCTTAGAAGCTCCGACCTGGAGACCCATTGTCCCCTTCAGACTTGGCAGCTTTTGTGGGTTGATTTTTCCAACGTCCCAAGACAGCATCTTGGAAGGAAACATAAAGAAAGTGGGGTTTCCCCTGCACAACCGCAGTGATGTCTTCATCTGAGCTCAGAGCTACAACCTCAGGGCGTCTGTCTGCCTCCCACCCTATAAGCCACTTCTGATGGGAGGAGGGGGCTCCACAGAGAACCCTCTGTCAGAAACACTGGCCTTCCACCACATGCAGCCTGCATCGACGGCGGTTCAAATGCCCACTCCCCTACCTTTGTCACGGGGTCAAACGTGTGTGTCCCCTGGGATGGAGTGAGGCTCATATTCAGGACTCCTTTGGGCATCTGGCTGGTTACAATCACACCCTCTATGGTCTTCCCCATGGTCTGCTTGGGTCCCACTGTGATTTCAAAGCGTCCAAGGGAACTGCTGTCCCGGAAGCTGATGCTATGCTTGACATAGACTGGAATGGCAACTAGGCTGCAAAAGAGACAAAACGCACTCTTCAAAAAGAAAACAGCAGGGGCTGGAGAGATGGATCAGCAATTAAGATCACCTGCTGTTCTGGCAAAGGACCCAGGACTCCAGTTCCAGTGGATCAGACCCCCTCTTCTGATCTCTGCAGCCACCAGGCATGCATGTGGTACACACACATACACATAAGCGAAGCACTCATACATATAAAATAAATAAATCTAAAACAAACTGGGAAAAAGAAAACCCCCTGTGGGGGCTGGAGATGACAGCATCAGTTAAAAGCACTAGCTGCTCTTGCACAGGACCAAGGTTCAATTCCCAGCACCCGCATGGAAGTGTACAAGAATTCCAGTCCTAGGGGATCTGATGCCCTCTTCTGGCCTCCACAGCAACCAGTCATGTATGCAGCACACATACATACGTGCAGCCAAACACTTACACACAGACAGCGGGTAAAGAAACCTTTAAAGATAAAATACCCCTTCACTATTCTCTTGATACCTTTCCCACTTATTTAAAATTATTTTAATTTTAAATGTATTGGGCTGTGTGTGTGTGTGGGGGGGGGAGGTTTATACATGAATACTGCTATCCTTTTGCTTCACTGAGGTTGAATAACTTTGTCTGGGCATATCTATAAGGAAAGGAGAGGTTTGGGTTGGGGTGATTAGAGTCAGGCACACAGACATGAGTCACCAGGGAGGAAGCACTGGCCCTGAGTCTTTAGGATCTCAACTCCACTCAGTCTCCATACTTTCTACTGTAAAACAGAATAAGGACACACGTGAGACCAAAAGTCACTGCTTTGAGTCTTTCAAAGCAGGATTAAATGCTTTATGGAGGTGAAGGTTTTAATATGGATATGCCGATAATCTCAGGAAAAAAAAAACGTTCTTCTTTTGAAGGTAGCAACAATGTAACAGCAGCTGCTGTGCTGGTAGCCCATACCTGTAGGCCCAGGAGGAGGGCTGTGAGTTCAAAGCCAGCCTAAGCTTTGATGGACTCAGCAGACATCACCATGAAAGCAATAATAGCAGCCTCAATGACCACTCAGTCCTCACAGAAAGACACTCGCCCCAGAAAAGAGACAGCCAGGGAGGGGTAAAACGGCTCACTGCGCTGGCACAGCTAAGGAGCTGGAACCTGAACCCAGGTCAATGGATCCAGGAGCCAGCGGCTAATCCCTACAGACAGAGCTCCCCGCAGACTCTGCCCCTGGCGGCTGCTTACTTCTGTGCACTGACGTGGTAGGCGAGCAGGCGGAAGTTGCCGTCGGGAGGGATGAAGGAGAGGATGCGCTCAGATTCCCAGCGCTTGAAACGGACACAGGGGTGGAAGCTAACATCGTCCAGCAACCTGGGGTTCTGCAGAGCCAGGCAGGGAGAACAAAAAGTGGGGGTAAGCTCCCAGGTTTCCTTTGAGAAGCAACGCAGGTGACATTCTCACTAAGCACAGACATGCGTCCGAGGCCCAGCGGAGGCTTCATGGCCACCGTGATTACTGCTTGTGCCGGCTCATTCTCATTCTTTCCAGAAACACCTCCTTCCCCATGCCAAGCAGGTGAGCAGTGGCTCTGGACCTTACCATGAAGGACAGAGTGAGGTCCGGCATCCCCGTCAGCTTAACACAGGCATCAATCACCCCTTGGATCTCAGCGGTGACCGTGGAACCTAAGAGGAAAAAGGAGAGAGGACCTCTGGGGACCACACGAGTCTCATCCAGCTGCCCTCTCCTCTGTCGGTCCTCCCTCCTGCCGCCTCTCATCTGTCTAACCACCCACATCATGTATCCGTTCCATCTGTCCAGCGTCCAAGCTCGCGTCTATGAACTCCAAGGAAAGCACGGAGAAAGAGGCCACTGAGAGATGTTCTACAAGGGTTTTCCATGGAGTGCCAGTCACAGAGCACCAGCAACTTAACTAGTAGTTCAACTTAACTAGTCGTTCAGAGGATTTGTTGAAAGAAGCTGACCTCTAGGAGCTCAGCTGCCAAGGCTGGGGCTGCCTGTGGTCCTCACCCTACAGGTCTCTGACCACATATCTCCAGACTTCTTCCTCTATAAGCAGTCCTCCCTCTCCTCCTCCCTCTCTCTTCTTCCTCCTCATCCCCTTCCTTCCTCCCTTCTTTTCTTCCTCCCTCCCCTCCCTCCTCTTCCTCTTATTCCCTCTCTCCTTCCTTCCTTCTCCCCCTCCCCTCTCCCCCTTCCTCCTTCTCTTCCCCCCTCCTTCCCTCTCTCTTCCCCTCCCTCTTCTTCCTGTTCTTCCCTCCCTCCCTCTCTCCCCTTCCCTCCTTCTCTCCCTCCCACCTCCCATCTTCCTTCCCTCCCTCCCACTCTCTCTCCTCCCACTCTCTCCCTATCCCTCCTTCTCTCTCCTCTCCCTCCCTTCCTCTCTCGTTCCCTCCCCTTCCCTCCTTCTGTCTTCCTCCCTCTCCCTCCCTCTGCCACTCTCTACTTTCCCTCTCCCTCTCTCTCCTTCCCTGTCCCCCTCCCTCCTTCTCTCTTTCCCTCCCTTCTTCCCTCTCCCTCTCTCTCCCCATCCCTCCTTCTCTTTCCTTCCCTCCCTCTCCCCCTCCCTCTCTTTTTTAGTTGCCCCTTCCATCCTCAGCTACCCTTTTGTTGCACAGGGTCTAACACCATGCCCTCAGGCCAAGCCCCTCCTACTCTCCCCGAAGTCTTTCCCAAGGCTTCAGTCTCTACTACACCCAGTTGTCTGCATTGTGTGTCTCTTTTTAATTAGGAAAAGATTGTTTCACATGATATATTCTAATCACATTTTCCCCCACCTCCTCCCGATTCTACCGCCCTCTCTACTCACCCAACTCTATGCCTCTCTCTCTTTATTTAAAAAAACAATGCAAATGCAAACAGAAAAACCCCACAAAAACACAAGCAGAAGTCCAATAAAACAAAGTCGTAAGAGACAGAAAGTCAACAGAAGTACCACTGAATTCATTTCGCATTATCCGCCTACTGCTGGGCACTGGGTGTGGCTACTATGCCCAGAGAGACTCCACTGGAGAAGACTTTGTTTCTTCCTTTATAAGTGGTTGTCAATTGCAGATAGCTTTGGTTAGGGCCTGTGTCCCCATGACAGTCCCGGGACCCCTATCTGGTTTGCATCTGTGCAGGCCCTGTGACACACTGCATTACAAACTCAGCTTTACTCTTGACCAGGGGATGGCTCTCCAAGTGTCACCGGTGTTGCAAGCTCATTGCCAACAGTGGATTCGCCCAGACTCCCTGATGGCCCCATCTGTAGTTTAAGGTGGCACTATCTATCCATGTCCCTCAGCCAGGTATCCATGGCCGACTCACCCCTTCTCTCCCCATGTCTGGCTAAATACTATTTTTTTTGTAGGTCACGCTGATCTCAAACTTGTTCCTTCTGCCTCAGCTTCCTAGTGCTGGGATAGCAGGTATGCCCCTCTGTCTGGGAACCAACTCCTTTCTTTCTGGGGATACGTATTTACTATGGACACCTATACTCTGAGTTGGAACTTTAGTTCCAATCTCCTAATGGTGTCTCTGCCTCCAGCCCACCCCACTGTAGAACAGTCTCCCACATTGTAACAAGACTGGCTGTGGTGGTTTCAATGTGCTTAGCCCAGGGAGTGGCACTCTTGGGAGGTGTGGCCTTGTTGGAGTAGGTGTGGCCTTGCAGGAGGAAGTGTGTCACTTTGGGGTGGGCCCTGAGACCTTCCTCCTAGCCACATGGGAAACAGTCTTCTATTTGACTTCAGAATAAGATGTAGAACTCTCAGCTTCTCCTGCACCATGCCTGCCTGGATGCTGCCATGCTTCTTGCTTTGATGATAATGGACTGAACCTCTGAACCTGTAAGACAGCCCCAATCAAATGTTCTTTATAAGGGTTGCCTTGGTCATGGTGTCTCTTCACAGCAATAGAAACCCTAACTAAGACACTGGCCATTGGTTTGTTTGTTTGTTTGTTTGTTTGTTTGTTTGCTTGCTTTTGAAGACAGAGTCTCACTATATAAAGCTATAAATGGCCTGGAATTTGCAATATAGACCAGACTGGTCTCACATTGACAAAGATCCACCTACCTCTGCCTCCCCAAGTGTGCTGGAGTTAAAGGTGTGTGCCATCAAGCCTGACACAAGTTGCCACTCTAATAAAAAAATATTTTAAGATATTTTGCCTGTATTTTTATTCTATGCTTATGAGGTATTGCCTGCTTGTATGTTTGTGCCACCTCCTGTGTGCAGTGCCAATGGAGGCCAGAAGAGGGCATCAGATCACCTGGTACTGGAGTTATAGCCAGATGAAAGCCATCCTGTGCGAGCCGGGAATTGAGCCCAGCATCTGGAAGCACCAGGGCTCCTAACTGCTGAGCCATCTCTCTAGGGTCAATTAAAAAATTTTTAATGGTGATACAAAATATCAAAATGTAAAAACCTTACAGCTCAGTGAATTTTAAACACATATTTAAAATACGATCCATATTAAACGTGGAGGAAACTTTCTAACATGAGAACATGTTCCTTCCTCTTCTTCCTAATGGCATCCCCCTTAATTCTGACTTCTGTGACCTCAAATTCTACCTGCTTTCAAGTTTTACTAAATGCAATTCGCTGCATACGATAACACACATCTGACTCTGTTTTCCCCAACAGTCTAAGAGACACTCATGTAGATTCTTTTTTCACTACTGTATAGTACTCCACTGGGTGACAATATCAAAGCTTACTGATCATTTTCTTTGCTAATGGACAGTCGGGGTGTTTCTCATTTGTGCTAACATGAAAAACTGCACTGCCGAGCCAGTTTTAAAGTTTCACCTTTCCTTTTCTTCTCACGCCCCTCTCTCCAGGCATATTTCTCTGAATTGCTGTTGAGCTGTTGAGCGGCAGCTCTCAGGCACTGCAGGTGGTGGAGTTGGCAGTTTACTCTGCTGACAGCACAAGGCTAAGCCCATGTGCCTGCACCTCCCTCACCTGGACCCGCTGTGCTATGAGCAAGGTTCCAAAAGCCATCAGCAGGTGGGTAACTGCTGGAGTAGGAAGCGCTCCCACATGCCCAGAACTTGTTTGCTTAACTGAAGCAAACAGGAAAGAACCTTGTCAATCCAACACTGGTTCTGCCTCCAGACCTGAGAAGCCAACACCACCAAACAGGACACCTAACCAAGAGAGTGCACTTTGTACTGTCCACTCTCAACCCTTTTTTTTCATAGTTTCCTGAAACAGGGTCTGGCTGCACAGCTCCAGATGGCCTGGAAATCTTGATCCTCCTGTCTCAATCAGATGACCAGTATGCATTGCCAAACTCGGCCTTGTTACTCTGTGTCTCCCTTCCCCACCCACAATCCTCAACCCTGCTACTCCAGTTTCTCATTCAAGAGAAGTCCCACAAAGGGCTGTGTGTGTGAGCATCATCACGTGCACTCAGGGAACGCAGCCTCCCTCCCTCCGCACTCCGCACCCACCTGATTTGTCGATGATGGCATCTATCTCTTCCACCACATCAAAATAGGCCTCGTTGTTGGTATATTTCACCCCAGTCCGTCGCCAAGGCACCACCGACAGCTGCCCAGTTGGAAGCTGGTCCCCCACATTGGTGCTTCCTGAGATAATTAATACTGGTAAACTCGCATCAAATTGGTACTTTGATGCCAATTCAAACCGAACAACCTAAGGATATTCCCTACAAGTGTCCATGCCCTCGTTACTGGTTCAACACCATATGGAAGATAAGCCTTCCGCTTCTCCTATGTAGGACAGCCCGGTCTATTTTTAAAAGCTATTGTCGCCATCTGGTCTGCTGCCTGGAGCAAAGGTTGGAGAGAGAGCCACCTGAGGAGTGGATATCATATTCTGGTTTTGAGAGTACAAGGACTCGGGGGGGGGGGGGCTCAAATTCCACAACAGCTTACATAATGTACTGTGTTTCTGTAGGGCTGGGCACCTACACATGGACGCAGCGCCATCACCAGTGAAACGCTATTCTAGTTTAAGGCAGGTCCTCGTCCCTAGGATCTGTGTCATCCCCGCACTGGACCAAAGAGACCTCAGCCGGATCCTTCAGAGATCTCAGCCGGATCCCAGCCGGACCCCGCAGACGGACCCCGCGGACAGACCCCGCAGACGATGGACCCAGCAGACAGATCCAGCCCTCTCCCCCCCCCCCCCCCCCCCCCCCCCCCCGCAGCTGTGCATCAGATCCTAGCTACCCGGCTCCCACACACATCAAAGCTTAATTTTAGATCGAGCTGATGACTGTAACTAATTTAAATCCTATTTCCTCTTCCCACTGCCTGTTATCTTTTTACTCTAAAGAAAGAACCCCTAAACACATGTATAGTCATATGTATAGAACATTACAGCTTTTCAAAATGGGGGGTTTCACGGGAGAATTTTCTATAGCCGAGTGAGATAGAGACCCTAAAACTTTTTTAACAAAGCCTCACAAAGGTTTTAAGGCTTCAACTAAACTCAGAATGTTGCAAAAACACAATTGGGCCAGTGCTGTTTTTTTTTTTTAATCATCAAAACAGCATCGCATGTACCTGGCACATGTACCTGGTACACTGCATGTATCTGGTACAACACATTTTCTCTCGGTCTCCTTTAAAAAACAAATTGAAAATTTGTCTTGTCTCTTCCAGTGTGGTAACTGTGAGTTTCTGTGTGGCGTGCCACATGAACTTGATGCCTCTCTGTGGATGATAGAGCAAATCTAACCCTTCTGTAATCCCTTCACAAAACTGCCCTGTTCCTCTTCATGGTCGTATTTTCCAGAAATTAGTTTATCGAGTTCTCGGAAACCTCTGCTTTCATTATAACTAAATCAAAACATTTCACATGTCATAGCAACGGCCATGGCAAAGCTAAGTGCAAGGAACAGGTTTCGAGGGCCTCGGACAACAGAGCTTTCAAGGCAGAGCCTGCAAACTAGCAGGAGCTCCCCACAGGCTTGAAACCTTCCTGGTAACACAAACACCAACTATCCAGTGGCCCACACCCTCAGAACTTAGCAGGGTCAGTGACAATGGGTCAGTCCGACAACGGGAAGCTAAGGCTGCCAAGAGTTTTCAAGCTTGATATGTTAGTGTCTCTAAAACCCCTTAGCATGGCTCCTCCTTTTCCCGAACTGAATAGACAAGACTCAAACACAAGAATCCTGTGTTTTGAAAGGATAAAAAAAAAAAAAATCAGGGACATCAGGGGTTAGACAAATGAGCCAGGGTCCACTGAACATAGAAAAAATACTAATTGTTAACAATGTCAGTAGATCAGTTAGATGCTCATAAAACATTGATAAAAGCCATGATTCCATGATTTTTAAAAATATGCATGCTATTATTTAGAAGTATTTTACCTGGGTGCTGGAGAGATGGTTCATCAGTTAAGAGCACTGGCTGCTCTTCCAAAAGAAAAGGGTTCAACTCTCAGCACCCACGTGGGAGCTCAGAACTGTCTGCTACTCCAGGTCAGGGGACTAGAGGTCCTCTTCTGGCTTCCTCAGGGAGCCAGGCACACATGGTACTCAAACATATGTGCAGGCAAAACACCAATAATGCATAAAATAAAATTGAAATAAAAATGTATTCTATCTACACATCATTCACCTGTCTAAAGAAATAAATATATATATACATATTTATATATGTATAAATATTAAAAGAGTAGTTAAATTTGGAGATTTTCATATTCTTGCGTTTCTTAGTTTTTATGCTAATGATATTTTCCCCTTTAATTGAAAGAAAATCCTGCTAAATAAGTTTTTTTTTTCCCCTTTGGAGCTGAGATTGCATGCTAAGACAAGTGCTGTGCCACTAGGAGCTACATAAAATTGAAGTAAAATTATAATTATTAATTAAGTTATAATTATACTTTCCACATGCAATTATAATTTCAGGTTAGATTTTCAGGTCAGCACATGAAAAATAAGATGAGACTCCCAAGAACTCAGAGATGCCAGGGGTCGGGGAGCCTGGGTTTCCACTGTGCCTCCCCCAACCCCGCCCCCTCACACCTGTGATGGTGTTGACCACTGTCCGGAGAATGGTGGGAGGCTTTATCAGTTCTTTGAGGATGTTTGACTCTGTAGCCAAGGGGAAGCCATTGTCCAGCATCTCTTCCAACACCTCGTAGACTACCACCACGTTGTCTTTGATCACTGGCTCAGAACAGACCCCAAAATAGTCCTGGTGAAGACATAAGAAGCAGACTTAGCACCCAGACTGCGGGAAGAGATGAGACAATATTCATGACAGGAGGAACTGGCCCGTCCATGGTGTTCAGCCAGTGTGTCCAGGACATCCACTCAGGGGAAACAGGCAGGGCCTCCGTCTCCTGGGCGGCCTGGCTTAGGTTAACAACTAGGACTAGCCTCCGGTATCTGTGCTGTCAGTAACCAGAGGAAGTCAAGCTCTTTGGGTTGACTTCCTCGACTTGATGAAAATGAAACAAAGCTTACTCTAGACTAGATATGCTCACATACAAAAGCATATGAGCTGTGCAAAGTTGTAATGACTGATGTGACAGAGCACTGTACAGAAAACCTTCCACTGTCTACTTTCTTTTTTTTTTTTTTTGGTTTTTCGAGACAGGGTTTCTCTGTGTAGCCCTGGCTGTCCTGGAACTCACTCTGTAGACCAGGCTAGCCTCGAACTCAGAAATCCGCCTGCCTCTGCCTCCCAAGTGCTGGGATTAAAGGCGTGCGCCACCACCGCCCGGCCCGCTGTCTACTTTCTTGAAATTCATTCAGGAAAGGATGAAGTGGAGAGAGGTACTGTAGCCCAGCAGAGGCCTCTTTAGAGCATCCCTCAAGTTGAGATTCCCAAAAGTCTATCATTTACTTAAAGTGCTAACCACACGCTGAACGTATCCAGGGTGTGGGAAAGCACAGAAGACACAGACCATACTCCTCTCATTCTCTCTCCCCTTCCTCGTGCTCTGGATCAAACCCAGGGTCTCTTAGGTTATAACCTTAAATGTCACTTGTTAATGATTTGGGTCCTGATTTAATGGCATAACTCGGTAACACTGGGTGGGTGTGTAAGCATGTTGTGCAAACTAAACATGGTAAGGATGATGACAACAGTGACCAGGTATGTGGTCAGTTGGTGTATGTTTCTCAGTCAGGCGTGGCTCTTACAGGTCCTCCAAGATGGCTACACATATCACTGAATGGGCAAAGCGCACACTTGAGAAATCCTGCTGACTGCTAAGCTGATGGCGGCCTCCTAGCTCTTCTATCTAAAGACGTCTGTTGGCAGACGTCTTTCTTCTCTAGGTCACACCCCCGAGGGCCCGTCACTGCTCAGGCAATGGGATGGGCCTTAGATAATGTCCTTACCTGGCCCTTAAACTGATTCTCTGAGATGTAGTCTAAGCCACGTCAGACAGTGCTAGGCATTGGTGAGAGTCCAAGGTAAACACCAGATAAATCTTAGAAATATATTCCTTAAGAGAGGGGGGAGAGGGAAGGAGGGAGGGAACAAGAGCATAGTTGAAGGAAAATACCATGTTTCTTTCCCAACAATGATCTCATTTGAAAAATAAATACTCGTCTCAGGGGGTTCTATAAACCAAACACAACGTAGAAGGAGCCCTTCAATGCAAGACGCTACGGCAAACGCAGTTAGCAATTCTGCCCCGGGGGACTCCGTTGCCTTCAAGAACTAGGAACAGACAGTGCAAGAGGAGAAACACTAAGCTAGGTGCTAAGCCCCACGCCGGCCCACATTTCCTAGTGGCTTCAAAACTGAACTCGATTCTACTTCCCCAGATTCCTCTGTGGTTTTAACTTTTTTGTTGTTGTTAAGTTTTCTTTGTGTGCAGGTATTAGTATGTCTGTCTGTCTGTCTGTCTGTCTGCACACGATCATGCAGTGTCAACATAGACCAGAAGAGGGCAGCAGATCACCTGGAACGGAAGCTACAGATAGTTGTGTGGGGGCTGGAAATTGAGCCCGGGTAGTGGTTTCTTTTGTTTTGTTTTGTTTTGTTTTGTTTTGTTTTGTTTTGTTTTGTTTTGTTTTGTTTTGTTTTGTTTTTTTACTGATGAGCCATGTCTCAAGCCTCACCTCTGTGGTTTTAAATAGACAACTTCTTTCCCTTCCTGGTTTGCAGTAAGTTACGCAGTAACTGATATGACAAGAGACTGTTAAGTTGCATATGGGTAAACTACTTGGAAATCACAGCAGGGCCATGGAGAGTAGCTTAACAACTTAACTACTGGATTCTTCTGTTTGCTCCGTATTCTGGGCTTGAAATAGTAGGTTGTTCATTGCGTCTAGCTGCTGGCACGCAGCATGAGGACTGGAATTCCAGAATAGTACTCTGAGAAAATATGCTTTGATTCTCTTACCATGAAAACAGTCCTGCTCGTGTGACACTGGGGTGAACACTGTGGACGGAACAAACTTGCTCCCACTGGGTCACCACTCACTCCTCCCCTTCCCTAACCCCATAATTCCTGTGTACGTGTGTACGTGGCTAACTCCAGACTTCACACAACAGACAAGTTAAACCAAAGAGCCGTTCTCCTAGTCTACCATCCAGGTAACGCAACGGCGAGTAAAGTTGGGTGATTATCATGACAAGGACTGCATGGACCCAGAATCTGTGCTTAAACTGTACTCCCATGTGGGGATACCTCACCTCCCTCTCCCTGGTTCCACAGAGCAGTGCTCTCAACCTTCCTTTAATATAATTCCTCATGTCATGGTGACCCCCAATCACAAAATTACTTTCATTGCTACTACATAACTGTAATTTTTCTACTGTTATGAATCATAAAGTGTGTATCGGATATGTAATCCCCGTGAAAGGGCTGTTTAACCCCTAAAGGTATCTCAACCCACAGGTTGGGAACCACAGCCTTAGAGCTACAAATCAAAATGAAAATTACAACATACCTCACCTTCTCCCAAGAACAGAAAACCGTGACAGGAACTTGCGTCAGCACACATGCTACGTGTCCTCAACTCATTCAGAATGAAGGCTGAACTCACCAGTGACCCCACCCAGGAGCAGTCCAAGTAAGTGCCTCTTAGCTCTTCCCCTTTGTTCTTTTAGAAAACTTGACACTTGTTGTTCTTGGATACAACTCAAAGCAATGCAGCTAACAATGGCTAGCATAAACTTCACAGTACTAAAAAAGATCTGAACTCACCAGGTGGTGGTGGCTCACACCTTTAATCCCAACACTTAGGAGGTAGAGGCAAGCAGATGTCTGAGTTCGAGGCCATCGTGGTCTACAGTGTAAGTTCCAGGACAGCCAGAACTACACAAAGAAATCCTGTCTCAAAAAACCAAAAAATTATATGTGTGTGTGTGTGTGTGTGTGTATATATATATGTGTGTGTGTATATACATATATATATATATGTGTGTGCGTGTGTGTATATATATATATGTGTGTGTGTATACATATATATGTGTGTGTGTGTATGTACATGTGTGTATATGTATATATACATATATATCAACTCTAATCTGAGAGCAAAGCTAAGACCACACACTCATGTGAAGTGAGTAGCTCTTTCATGCAAGAGACTTAAGAGCATCCAATTGGTTCTTCTGAATGCAGCCAACTAAGAAAATAGGAAGACTCTTAGACAGGATATGGGCAATGCTCAGCTTTGATTCTTAAAAAATGCTCTAAACCCAAGCTAAACAAAATGGAGACAGTACTATAAAAACATTTTTGCAAGATGCCATGATGGCTTATGCCTATAATCCCAGAGCCTAGAAGGCTGAAGCAGGAGGACTGCTGCAAATATGAGTTCAGCCTGGGCTACACAACTCAGGCTAGCCCGGGCTACAGAATGAGAACCCACCAAAGGTGTGGTTCTTTTATGGCTTATATACATCTATATACCTTCCCACATTTACAAACCTGAAATGTGTCCACGACTCGGTGAAGGAATTCAATGACAAACAGAGGTGGGACCTCTGTCTGGATCACAGCCACAAAGAAGATCTTGTGTCGGTAAACGCTCAGGAGGTAGTGGTGAGGGGTGGGGATGACTGGAGGCACATTTTCTGCCTCCGTAGCTCTCTCTTGGGCCTCGAAAAAGTAATCACAAACAGAGCGGCTGACCACGCTTTTCCAGTGTTTCTCCAGGAAAATATCACCAGAAGAGTTGATCAAGAAAAGACTGTGAATCATGGTGAAGAGGCCGGTGGGAGAGGTATGCTTGTTCAGTCTGTGAGCCTCTGGATTCGGCTAGTTTTCAACCCTAAAAACAAAAGAGGCTGGATTCAGTGTCACTGAATTAAAACACCCCTATTTTCCAGCAGCTCAAGACCTACCCTTCTTTCAGGATCAGGTTCAAGTCCTCCAGAGATGCATTCGACTTTTTGATATTGCAACATCACACTGTCATCCACAAAAAAGCCCGCTCGGGAACCAGACAAGTTACAAGATGGGAAAATAAATCTCCTCACGATTTACGTAAGTTTACAGGTTTGTGTTGGGCAACCTTCATAGCTGCCCTGAGCCACATGTGGCTTGCAGGGCACTGACTGGACATACCTTCTACTACTACATGAGCTCTAAGGACCCTTCCCTTGAATTCCCCAGAATAACTAGCAGCCATCTTGTTTATCCGTTGTATTCTTTCAGTTATGTTTACCATTGCCTGAGTTATATCAACTTAAAACACTAGTTTCGGGCTTGTGAGATGGCTTGCTAATGATCCTAAAAAAATGGGATTCAATTCATTGGGACCCATAAGGTGAGCAATGAGAAGTGACGACCTGTTGTTCACACGGCCACACACAAAATATACTTAATTTCCTTTTAAATACTACTTTGCCAGGCACTTGAGAGGCTAAGACAGGAGGATCACAAGTTTGACACCGGCCTGGGTTACATAACAAGATCCTGTCTCCAAAAACCCTAAATGAAATAAACAAAGGCGGCAGGCACTACCTACATGGGTGGTGAGCATTTGAAAAGCGGCTGGTGGGACGGACATGTACTGTAACATAGACAAGAGACTGGACAGTTTTGGTTAAGTATTTAATTTTAAATATCTACCTTACCACTTATACTAGTAATATGTTTGGGTCAAGTGAAATATATTAAAATTTAACTTATCGTTAGCCTACCATGGTTCCTATTCAAAATAGCATACATGATGAGCTTTCTATTTCTCCTGAGCAGAGTCCGCCCCTGGAATCTTTGCCGTTGTGATCTTTACTTATTCACTAAGGACCTATTCTCTGAATTATGTGTGCACAAAGTACTTCGTTGGATGCTTAAAAAAAAAATCCCTGGAGACACCCTAGTTTGTCTACAGTGACATCTCCAGGATAAGGAGGCTGTGCTGCACCCAGGGGTGGCCTAGAAGCGAACTGACTTGAGCTAGCATAACTGGTCACATTGCTAAGACCTGTTTTCTTAGTGCCCCAGGAGAGTCCAGATCGCAGGCTGACACGACAGGCACGGAGAGGTTGCAGCCCAGCAGCTTGCAAACCTAGGGTTTTGGAGGCCCCATGGGCCTAGGGGCTCCAGCCCGAAAACTGTCCAGAAGCAGGGACCCTGGTCCCAGGACTGTGCACCTGTGTTGCCATGGCAACAGTTTTTGGTTTTGCTTTTTTTTAGCCCGCGACTCCTCCGGTCCCTCTCCCAGGCGACGCCCAACGCAGCCCTTCCCATCCGCGAGCGCCCAGCCCTACCAGCTTCGACCAGGTCTCAGGCTCCGTTCCGGCTCCGCAGCGCAATCGCGCTGCGCATTGCTCCTAGCACGAAGGCTCCGCCCCCTCGCAACCCGCTCGCAGGTTGATTGGCCAGCCCCGCCCCAGCCGCCGCTCCTGCGCTCTGATTGATCGCTGTTTGCTTGCTAGGCTCTAGCATCCGATTGGTCTTTATCGAAGGTCCGGTAACCTTCCATTGGTGTAGCTCTGAGTCTCCAAGCCCTCATTGGAGGATGAAGACAGTCGGTCATCCAGTCACAAAGGGCCTCCGGGAGGGGGGGAAAGTGACCGGAAAGGTAAAATGATAACCGGGATGCTGCTAATTTAGTGCAACACAGATAACCAATCATAACTACCCTCCATGACACAGGTGTACTTAGAAAGTGTACTGTTTGTTGGGCCTTGTGGCGCAGGTCTTGAATCCCAGCATTCAGGAGACAAGCAGGTGTATCTCAGTGAGTTCGAGGCCAGCCTTGTCTACATAGGGAGTTCCAACCCAGAGGGAAAGAAGGGAGAAGAATAGAGGAAAGGAGGGGAGGGGAGAAGACGAGAGAGGAAAGGAAAGGAGAAAAGGAGAAACGGAGTGGGGAGGGGGGAAGGAAGGGAGAGACCGACAGACAACAGACCGACAGGCAAGACTGACTTCTCCTTTCAGAATCTCAATTCCCACTTCCGACGGGTCTTTGAAGCCACTTTAAATCTAAAGTGATCATAGGTCACTGTGACTCGGGAAAGTGTGACGCAGAGATCAGAGGGAAATTTTATCTTCAGTTAGATTTAAATGAAGCATTCGGTAAGATGAAGTGTGAAGGGTGTTGCAAAGAACAAAAATGCTAGGCGCATTGTAAGATAAAATGACAAACTGCGGTGATGACCGCCATGCCAACCTAGATGAAGGTCTCTGGCACTATCTAAAAACAAGAGGCCCCATCTCAAATCAGGTGGAAGGTGAGGCGTGATAGTCAAGGTTGTCTTCTGACACCTACAAGTGTCCCCATGCACAAATGCAAACACGTACCTCTTACATGCAAAAACATTTTTTTTCCCTTTCGTTTTGTTATTTGAGACAGTTTCGCTGGGTAATTCTGCCTGGCCTGAAAGTCACTATGTAGACTGGTACAGCCTTGAATTGTCTCCCTCTGCCTCCCGAATGCTGGGATTAAAGGTTTGTGCTACCCACCTGGTGGTCCCTACTCACCCCGCAGGGCACGTGCAGGGCAGGGGTGTGAAAAGAAATTTTAAAATAATTTCAAAGCTAAAAAAAAGCGGTTTTTTTTTGTTTTTTGTTTTTTAAAAAGCGTTTTGTGACATTGCCTCATACCTCCCCGTTTGAAATTACAGTAGAAATAGTCATCAAATGAGAAAATCTCCGGAGGAAGAAAAGAGATTGGTCCAAAAAAAGTTTTCAAGTAACATACTTATTTTCTAAGTAGTTATTTAGATAAAGATTGCTCTCAGAAGGAAAGAGCAAACCAAACCTCTGCTTTGCAAACATTTGTCTACTGTGTGCCAGACCCGGCTGCTTCCTGTTCATCAAATGTGGTTTTTGTGTAGCTAGAAGTGAAGACCAGAAAAACTTCCTCTGTCAGTCACCTGATGGGTTTCCTTTTCTATACGTGGCTTACTTAACATTGTCTGAGTGTTACGGATGGCCTTTTAATCTTTTGGGAATGATTTTTCAAGTTTTGTTTAAAAATTGACTCAATGAGATGTGACGCCGCTGCCCCAGAATCCCCTTCAGCATCTGCCTTTATTAAGTACAATGTTAGGAATATTGTGACCACTCCCTCTCAGAGACGCGGAAATGTGACTTCGTATAACTCATCCTATGCTCCTCTGCACACGGACACAGCCTGTTTTTCTCTGCACACTGTTCTGCCTTCTCTCTCCTGATCTATTCTCTCAGGCTGTACTCCCCCTCCACCCCCAGGCTCCCAGACAGATCTCGTAAGCCCCATCTGTCCTCCTAGAATTCCTCAGACAGCTTTAGGCGCGTGGACCTACAGGAACTCCCGAATTCACACGGCAGCCGAAGATTGTTTTCCGGCTCTTTTATTTTTTTTTTTTTAAAAAGTTCCTTCATAGGATAGACAAAGTAAATATTGAGAAATTCATCAAAAATACAAATTTTTTGAAAGTGCATATAATCATTGAAAATAAGAAGCATCTGAAACACGAGACAGATCGTCTTGATTGTTTACATAACCATTCTGTCTTTTCAGCCAAGAAAGCTCTAGCTGTTCAAATGTGAACGCCACTAGAATAGCGACAATGGGAAGTCTCACGGAGCTTTTGCGCAGCGGCGGACTGGGCAGTGCGCTCTTGGCCACGGAAGGTGGCGCTGCTGAGCCTGCGGGGACAGGCTCTCCGGACCCAACCATCCTGGCTAAAAAGAAACTTGCGGCTTCTACAGTGAATTCCCGGGTGTGACTCCTTTCTCGTCCACCGCAAAGGCGGGAAATAAAGCCGGCCCCCGGGGACAAAGCGGCGCCTCCACCCACACAGCTGCGGGGAGCCGGGAGGGGAGGGGAAGGAGGCGGAGGACGGTTGTCATGGCGACGAGCCAGCATCTGAAGCGGCTGAAAGGACTCTTTGTTTTGAAGCCAGCTGACGGGTGGTGCGGTTTCTAAGGTGCAGGGGGAGGCGGGTCTAGCCAGAGTCACTCGGGTTGCGCTGCGGGAACCATCGGCTCCCACGCAGGCCAGCCCTCCGATGGCGCCGGACACCTGCTTCCTGTCCTCTCTGCTAGCCCCGACTTCACTAAGGACTGGGCGAGCAGGCTCAGAGAAGCCAAACAGACTCAGTTTACTGGAAGAAAAACAGAAATGAACCACCTTACAGAGACTAGAAGTGGCCGGCGCTGGTCTCTCCCTTGTGAGAACCAGTCCCTGGGGCGAGCTGAAGGTGTAGAGATTTCCCCAGTACTCAATAATCAGTATGTATGGTGTGGGGTAGCGAGTGTGAGCGCTCGCGTCTGTATTTGCATTTCAGGAAGTGGTTGCTTAGGCAGCTGTGAGACTAGCGGTTGGGAAATGAAAACTCTCGGAACAGCCTGTAGCTTTCAGTTTTGCCGTGTGTACTATGCATTATCTGTAAAGCAAAAGCAAAAGTTTAAACAAGGAACTTTTAAAAGTGCGTGTGTTTGAATACTCCGTGTCTGCCCAATGGGATTTGGAACACTTGAGAACATCTGAACCTTTATTTAATACTTGAATATGTTTTTTAAATGTGCAGGCATAAACTAATACCATTAGCCTGCAGACGGGTAAAAGTAGTCGTAAGACAAACGGAACAGCAAAACCTGCCTTCCTTCTCATCTTGTAGGATGCGGAAGATCTCCATCATTTGAGATTCATATTGCTGTAATTCAGCCGTAACAGCGTTCTTTCACCAACGTTCTAGAGACGATTTATAAGCAGGGAGGGCTTGTCCCAAAAGTTTGGGTCCATGGCCTCTTGGTTTGGGGCTTGTGGCCACACCTGTCAGGGAGTATGGTGGAGGAGCCCCTACTTTCGATATTTTCATCACAGGGGAAGCAAAGACAGAGATAAGATGGGGGTCTGGGTTCCAAAACCCCCTTCAAAAACACACTCTCAATGGGCTCAATCCCTTCAGCTATCTTTCAACAGCACCAAGGGCAGGGGTTCAAACCTTTTGGGATGTATATGGGATCTAAACTATAACACCTCTATCTGTTGTAAAATCAAAGTAACCACGGGGACCCTAAATTAAGCAGATACAGACATTATATCAGAGCAAATGTTCTCATCATAAAATAGAGTGTTATCAATGAAGCAATTAACTTTTTTAATTGGATATTTTATTTATTTACATTTCAAATATCATCCCCTTTCCCAGTTTTCCTTCTGTAAATCCCCTACCCCATCCCCCCTTACCCTGCTTCTATGGGGGTGCTCCCCCACCCAGCTACCCACTCTCGCCTCCCTGCACTAGCATTTCTCTACACTGGAGCATCAAACCTTCACAGGACCAAGGGCCTCCCCTCCCATTGATGCCAGATAAGGTCCCTTCAGCTCCTTCAGTCCTTCCCCTAACTCCTCCATTGGGGTCTCCATGCTCAGTGGATGGTTGACTGCGAGCATCTGCATCTGTATTGGTCAGGATCTGTCAGAGGCTCTCAGGGGACAGCGATATCAGGCTCCTGTCAGCAAGCACTTCTTGGCATCTGCAATAGTGTCTGGGTTTGGTGTCTGCATGTGGGGTGGATTCCCCAGGTGGGGCAGTCTCTGAATGGCCTTTCCTTCAGTCTCTGCTCCACTCTTTGTCCCTGTATTTCCTTTAGACAGGAGCAATTCTGGGTTAAAATTTTGGAGATGGGGGTGGCCTCATCCCTCAACGGTGGGGTGAGCATGCCTAACTTCTAGATATGGTCTCTACACATTCTCCCTCCCCTTGGTGGGGTATTTCAGCTAATATCATCCCCATGGGGTCCTGGGAGGCTCTTGCTTTCCTGGTGTCTGGTATGTTCTGGTTGCTACCCCCAGTTCCCCATTCCCCCATTGCTACACACCTCTGTTCAATTTCCTGACCCTCTGTCCATCTCCCCATCTCCTCCATCTGATTCTTCCCCTCTTTTCCCCCTCCCCCGCTTTCTCTCAAGTCCCTCCCACCCTCTACTTTCCTTGATTATTTTGTTCCCCCTTCTAAGTAGGACTGAAGCATCCACTCTTTGGGAAACAATTAACTTTTAAAGAATTTAAGGAAGAGAAAGAACTTGAGGTTGGGTGGGGAAGGAGTTGGAGGAGGGGAAAGCATATGATCAAAGGGAAAAAAATACTAAAAGTAATGATGTATTTTACACTGTGTGTGGGTTCACACATTCACAACACACATGGTGGTCTGGACTCAGTTCTCTCCTGCCACCTCCTCAGATTCAGGAGGGAGACTCAGGTCCTCAGGGGCTGAACACATGCACCTCTACCCACTGAGCCACCTTGGCAGCCCAAATAAGGAACTTTGGAATTCCAATGTCTTAGATGATCTGTCTACATAGACAAAAGGAATTTCCTCAGGGTGACAAAGGTGACCAATAGGAGGCAGAAGAGGCAGGCACGGGGAGGGTAGAGGGAATGGGCTCATGGACAAGTAGCACATACCTGTACAAAAGCCTGAAAAGAAATCAGAGAATTTAAAATTAGCTATTACTTAGTGAACAGTGATTTTGTGTTTCATCTATTTGAACACTTCCCGTGTGCCTCAGTGAACACCACCTTAAGGATTTGATGGGGATTATTTCATCTATAAAAAGTTTCCTATTCTACAAGGGAAGAGAGAGTTAGGCCCTAATTGTCCCCAATTTCACACAGCTAAGGCAGTTAACAGTGAGGGTTTGAACTCCTGTCTGAAAACCCAGACTTTATCAGCCAGGCCTTAGGCATAACATAGAACACACTGGAGCTGGAACTGGTTTTGCAGACGTGACTGCCGCTGTTTTCTTTAGCTTTCAAACAACTGGGGCTGGGGTGACAGCTCAGTAGTTATGGTTACTTTTTGTGTTGTACAGGACCCCAGTATGAATCCCAGCACCCACATGGTGGCTCACAAGAGCCTATAACTCCAGTTCTAGAGGCTCTGCCGCCCTCTTCTGACTTTTGTTTGCTCCTGTATGCACACAACGCAGTCAAGCACACATAAAAGTAAATGCTTTAACTATAGGAATTGTGTTAGCCTCTACAACATTTTGATGCCTCTGGAAAGCAGAGGAGGTTGTGCAAATGTGGAGAGAGTGTGTGTTATCCAGGCTGACAGTTGCCTGTGAGCCCAGGATAGATATTGAGGGAATTGTACAAGTTCCCACCTCCTCCTCCACCTCAGTCTAGATCCTCTGTCCGGGACAGAGCAGTGGTGGTTGCTCTCCTGCTCAGCCAAGAAGAGTCTACGTCTATGCCTGTGGGTATCACCTGCTTCTAAGAGAGAGAAGCTGTAGGTGTGCTCAGGCAACAAGCCAGGTGACTTTGAAATGTTGTTTCTTTAAGCTGGGAAGGACTCTCTGGAAGTTCCTCCACCCAGCTAATGGCCGGCTTGTGCTGACTTGTTTAAAGCATCCATGGAATTGGCCATAGTATAGCATTCTCATGAAGCACAGAGAATCCCGTGTGATTTCAGTGGCACATTAACTCTATTCCATGTCACTCATAAGCTTAGGAAAATGTCGATTCTGATTGATAAAAGTGAAATTCTGATGATAGGAGTCAGGTGGTCAGTATACGGGCATCTACATTTCTTTCAGACTTTTGACAGGTTTGGATATTTTTCTAATCAGATGTTGGGGAAAATTGGATTGTGATCTGAAATCTCTATTTTCTTCAATTTTATGAGAAAAAGATAGACATGAAGAGAGTGATTAGAAATTTTTGTTTAAAAAAACCTATATACTTACCCCACACCCAAAAGAAACCTCAATTAAGATCCCAGGAAGACTGTGAATAATAAAAATACAAGGCAAGGTGTAGGTGTAAGATTTTTGCAACCTACTTTTAATAAAAATTCAACCTCTCCTCTAGCCCACCACCCAGCAGAGGTAGTAGAGGAGAAAAGTTATCAGGATGTGGGGCAAGTGGACCTGTTCAGCAATAGTTTTGGGGGTGAGCTTGATCTTCTTAGCAGCAGTTCAGTCCTGTAGCAAACATCCAATATGACTTATTAGCTGCAGACCAGGCCTCTAGACAGGCAGACACCAGGAATGAACTAGCAGCTACAGCCCAGTCCTTTCAGCAAGCAGACACTAGGCAGCTGTAGTTCAATCCTGAAGAAACCTCCAGGCTTGCCAACCGGCCTGAGGGGAGGCTGCAGAAGTGGCAAGCTGCTGCAGGAACCTCAGGAGCAGTTCTTGGGCAAGTTTCTCTCAATGGCAGTGTTATCACAAGTTGAGCTCAACAATGCTATGTAAGGCGAACCATTCCATACATGTTGTTGGTGAAGAATAGCAAGACAGATCAAACCAAACCAATGCTCAGTACTCGTCTCCCACCGTCTGTGGGGTCATAGTTATATCCCTTCATCACAGGTCCTTTCACGTGTTTGATATATCAAAAGATCCTTTCACCTGTGTCTGCCTTAGCGAGACATCCTTTCACCTGTGTGCCCCAGGAAACATCATTTGATATAACTAACTTTCCAAAGAACCTGAAGTTTCCACATCAGTGAGGCTTCAGAAACTGAGAGCATTTCAGGGGCCTTTTCTTGGAGTTTGAAAACACTTTGAGGGAAGTACCTGGACATTTTCTAATAAAATAGTTCCCAGCGTTATTGTTGGGTGGTCAGCGAACAGCTCTAATGCTAACTGCCTGTGAGACTGGAATGTAGCCTCCATCCACTTGGTTTTAAATGTGCGTTGCTCAGTTGATCCTATGTCACACAGCCATCTTTGTACACTAGGACCTCACAGAGATCAGTGCCCAAGCTGTGTCTTGCATCCTTTTATTTTGACAAGTCTGACATCTTCATCTCTACCCACGGCTGCCAACTCCTCACTAACTTCATTTCCGTCCATATTTCAGCATACGCGTCTATAAATAGATTTAAAGCAGGAAGTGACTGGAGAACGCTTTGTATTGAGCTAGTTAGTCTTAATGACTATTTTTTAGCTTAGTGATTTTTTTTTTATATAATACACTGATGCAGTACCCCTAAACTCAAATCCCCACTTCACGAAAACGATAAGGATCCAAGGAGCTAAATATTTATCCACTAAATTGGGAGAAAAGTAGAAGAGAAGAGAATGAAACTAATGAGTAGAAATTGATGCAAATGAGTATGGGTCGTGCAAGCACAGCTCTGTGAGAGGGTCGTGCAAGCTCAGCTCTGTGAGAGGGTCGTGCAAGCTCAGCTCTGTGAGAGGGTCGTGCAAGCTCAGCTCTGTGAGAGGGTCGTGCAAGCTCAGCTCTGTGAGAGACTTGAAAATAAAAGTTTTCTTCATAGGATTCTTTGGAAATAAATCTAAAGATATAAATTACAAATAGTTGCAAAATAGAAAAGAAAAGAAAGACAGAGTGGTCCATTATAACAGAAGAAATTGGAAATATAGTTAGATATCATCCATTAAAATATGACACAACATTATGGAACAAGAACAAGATGATATGAAAAGAAAAACTAGCAATGAGAAAGATTCCCAAGGTTAAGTCTAGGATGTTTGCATAAATGCAAATAAATAAATAAATTAGAAAACAGAAGAAAACAATAAAACCCAGCTAGAACACAGATCAGTGCAGACTCTACTATTTTATGTCCAGGGATGCTATTGATAATAGAGGAACAAAGCTATATTTTTTAAATCTGATGACAGTGGTGGTGCACGCCTTTAATCCCAGCACTATGGAGGCAGAGGCAGGTGAATCTCTTAGTTCCAGACCATGCTGGCCTATAGAGTGAGTTCTAGACAGCTGGACTACACAGAAAAACACTGTCTCTAAAAACAAATGACAGACAGACATTTTCAAATGGTGAAGGAAAAGAAATCAGCATGTAAATTGGAAAAAAAAAATCCCTGAGTGTCCAGGTCAGAGAATGAAAACACACCCATGGAAAAGGAAGTGTCTAAAACCTTCATGGATGTTTGCTTGTTTGCTTGGAGTTTTTTTGGGGGGTTAAGGGGTTGCTTGGTTTTTGGGGGGTTGGTAGTTGGGATTTTATTGTTATCTTGAGACTGGGTCTCACCGTGTAGCTTTGGATGGCCTAGAACTTGCTGTGTTAACTAGGGTTGGCTTCATAAGATCCAACTACCTCTGCCTCCTAAGGGCTGGGATTAAAAATGTATGTCACTACACTCAGATTTGCTGGCCTAGAACAGGCTATGTAGACCAGGCTGGCCTTGAACTGACAGAGATCTGCCTGTCTCCATTCCATGATGTCTGGTGATCTTCAAGGATTGTTAAAGGAATAAGAAAAGGGGAAAGGAAAAACCGAGTAGATCTCTTGTGCAGGGAAACAGTGAAGAGAAGTCACACAGTCCTACCGAAGGGGAGAAGGATGTGGGCACAGAGAGACCTGAGCAAGTAAGATAACTGATGGGGACCAGGAAAAACATAATATAGTACAAGAAAGAAATATCACCAGCATGCTACCTAACTCATTGTCATGTTTTAACTAGTCGTTATACACTTAACAATTACTAACGTCTCTCCAAGCACCTGCAATGGTGTATTCCACAAAATATTCAGTGAATAGAAGGATAGAGGCAAAAGTGTGCTTAGCCTCAGCCATGACCTACAGACACAGGGGAGAAGGATTGGGAAGGCTAGAGCGTTCAACCTTTGTTCTGCATCATTGAAAACCCACTAAGTCAGGGGAGAAGACAGGAGTCAAGATAGACTAACAGGGCGGGGGTTGTAGTTCAGTGGTAGATCAGTCGACTCTCATGTACAAGGCCTGGTTCCATCACTGACAACACACACACACACACACACACACTCGGCAATAAAAATGTATATTCCCAGATAAAATCCTAAAAGAGATACAAGCCGTTGACTGTCTGGGCTGTGGGGCACAGAAGCTGAGGTTGCCTAGAAAATCAGGCTTTGCTTATTTCTGTGAAACAGAAGGCATAAGGGTGAGTCTTGAGCTGGCTTCTCCCCACCTCCACCCCTTATCGGCAACAACCAATAGGTTAGCTGAACTAGTCAGAGTTAGCTCAATAGAAATAATGGCTTCCGGTGATCTCGTCTGTGGAACCGCCCACTTTATCCCCTCAGGAAGTTCCTGCTCCCCACAATTGACTCATTTCCCCTCCCTCCCCTCTTCCTCTCCCTTATAAACAAATATAGCACCTCAGTGCAGCTCTTCTTGTATTGTGGAACTGCTGTGTCCACGCCAAGCATAATTCCGGGTGGAGAAACGTGAGTGAATGGCTTTGGCTCTCTGCTAGTCAGTGTGCCCACGCGCCCGCCCGTCTTAAATGCTGTGAGTCTGTGTCCTGAAGGACACCATCCTTGATCACACTATATGTAGATCAGGCTTGCTTTGAACTTCAGATCTTCCTACTTAAGCCCTCCTAAGTAGGTGGAATTATAGGTCACCATGCCTGGCTATTATGCTGGGTTTTGTTTATTTGGTTGGTTTGTATTGTTGAATGCCATACACTGTATGGCTTCTGTTAAGAATAACACTAGAGTGATAGGGCACAGCAGTGATTCCAGCAAGAGGAGGCTCAAACAGGAGGACTAGAGCTAGAGATCAGCCTGGACTACAGAGTGAGACCTTGTTTTCAAAAGCCCCCAACCGAATCCAAGTAGCTGGGGACGTAGCTCTGCGGGATATTAGCTACTTCAGTTGTCGCTGCTACGAAATAGCCAACAAGCACCACTTAAGGAGGAAAGGACTTGTTTGGGCTCATGGTTCATCATGGTGGGAAAGTCACAGTGTCTTTTCAACTCGCCCAGACCACAGCTCATGGCAGGGAGCCATTCCCATTTCAGGTGGATTTTTTCACTACTTCAATATATGCATATCTATCTATCTATATGCATACATATATACATATTATATATATATATATATATATATATATATAT
>NW_021605338.1:151054-160748 GCF_004785775.1 Grammomys surdaster | reverse complement strand
TGAGAAAGTGGGCAGTTTCACAGATGAGTTCACTGAAAGCCACTATTTCTATTGATCTAACTCAGACTAGTTCAGCTAGTCTATTGATTGTTGCTGATAAGGAGTAGAGGTGGAGAGAAGCCAGCTTCAGACCCACCTTTACTCATATATATATATATATATATATATATATATATATATAATTGAATGTATATGAATATTGAATCTCATAAAGATTCCTAGAGCTTTCTTTACCAGGTTTCTTTTTACTAGATTCTAAATACTGTCAAGTTGAAAATCAGTATTTATCATCACACCCAGCATATGTAAGGTCCTGGGTTCCATTCCTACTATCATAAAAGCAACTAAATAAATCAAAGTTTTCTTGGAAAAACTTGATGTATCACTTGCAAAAGAATGAAGCTGGATTTTTTAATGATATGTTTCTGCATGTATACATGTAACAATAATTAAAGAAAAAGAGGCCATGAATGAGGGAGTGTGGGGACATGGGAAGGGGTGGGAGGGATGGGAGGGGGGAAGAGTGAGGAAATGATGTAATTATATTTTAAATTAAATATTATTTTGTGTTTCAAAAGTGATATATTACAGAGAATGGAGAGATGGCTTAGTGGTTAAGAGCGCTGGCTGCTCTTCCAGAGGTCCTGAGTTCAATTCCCAGCAGCCACATGGTAGCTCACAACCATCTGTAATGGGATCTTCTGGTGTATCTGAAGATAGTGAGAGTGTACTCATATAAATAAAACAAATAAATCTTTTTTAAAAAAGTACACTTAAAATCATATCTTTAAAGTTGCAAAACTAAAAATAATCTGGATGGAAAAAAACAGGAAAAATGAAATTTTAAATGTATCGAAAGTATAAATGTGACGCCAAAACTGTCAAACTTATAGAAGAAAACATATGGAGTTTAGTAAGGACCTCCTAGATACGACACCCCACATGCTGGCGGCTTGACTTAGACTAAATTAAAAGTAGATACATTGTTCAGCAGTCAGCTGGATTTCTCTGCATGGAAGGACATAATCAACAGGGCGGGAAGATATATGGAATAGGAAGAAATATTTATATAACATATATCTGATAGAGATTTAATATCCAGACTGTATAGACACACTTATACCTAAAAAAGGGCCAAAACAGAATAAAACAATCTGCTTACAACATGGGCCACAAGAGGCTGGAGAGGCGGTGTGGGGGGCAAGAGCAACAGGCTTTTTTTCCTGGGGGGGTCTGGGGTTAGTTCCCAGCATCCACATGATGGTTCATAAGCATCTGTAACTGCAGTTCCAGTGAAACTGACCTCTTTTATGACCTCTGTGGGTACCAGGCATGCAGGTGGTGCATGTGACATACATGCAGGCAAACACCAGTACACATAAATTAAAATCAATAAATCTAAAGAAAGTGGGTAATGACTGATATACATTTTCTCTAAAGAAGATATACAAAAGACCAATCAGCACAAAGGAAAATGTAACATTGTAATTGTGACCAAAAGAAAAAGACCAATCAGCACAAAGGAAAATGTAACATTGTAATTGTGACCAAAAGAAAAAAATCGAATCCACCAGGAAACGGCACACCTTACTCACTATGCAGGCTAGTACTAAAAATAACCCAGAAAATACTGGGGGTGATGTGGAGAAATTGCAACCCATACACACTGCCCATGAAAATGTAAAATGGTAGACATTACAGAAACAGTATTATCAGAAACAAACAACAAACAAAACCACAAAGAACAGGAGCTGGAGAGATGGCCGAGCAGTTAGAGCACTGGCTACTTCTCCAGAGGATCCTGGATGGATTTCAGCACCTGCCTGTAACTTTAGTTCCACAGTATTAAACGCCCTCTCTGGCCTCTGAAGCATTGCATGCATTTGGTACACACATATACATGCAGATAAAATACCCATACACATAAAATTTTAAAAGTGGAAAAAAAGTACCCTAAAATAGAATTACTATATGCTCCATCAATTCCACTTCTGAGTGTCCACAAGAATCAAAAGCAGGGACTCTGACAGACATGTTGTACACCTGTATCCAAGGCAGCATCTCCTAAGGCAGAAGCGAGTCAAGAGATGGAGGGATAAAGAAATGTGGTGTGCACATAAAATATTATTCAGACCTTAAGATGAATAAATTCTGCTCAATGTTTTATTATAGTGTACCCTGGGGATCAGGTGGAATGAGGGAGTCACAAAATGACAAGGTGTAAATTCACTGATGTGAGTTCTCCAGAGTAGTCAAACTCACAGAAGAAAGACTAGGAAGGTAGTTGTTGGAGCTTGGAGGGGAATGGCTGGCTTGTTTCAGGTCTACTTGACACAAGCTGGCGTCTTTGGGGAGGAGGGAAGCCCAACTGAGAAAATGTCTTCATCGGGTTGGTTTGTACACAAGGCAGATGCTTATTTTCTTGATTGATAATGGGGGAACCTAGCTCACTGTGGCTGGTGCCTCCCCCGGGCAGGTAGACCTGAGTTATATAAGAAAGCAGGCTGAGCAAGCTGAGAGGAACAAGCCAGTAAACAGTGCTCCTTCGTGGCCTCTGCTTCAGTTCTTGTCCTGCTAGAGTTGGAGCCAAAACTTACATACATGTAAAATAAATAAATAGGCAGATAGACAGATAGATAAAATAATTTTTGGTTTGGTTTTGTTTCTTGGTATTTCAGGAAAGACTTCTGTTTCAAGACAGGGTTTCTCTGTGTAGCCCTGGCTGTCCTGAACTCATTTTGTAGACCAGGCTGGCCTTGAACTCATGCCTCTGGCTCCTAAGTTAAGTGCCTGGAACTACAATGCCCAGCAATGAACATTTTTTTAAAAACTAAAACTATGATGAATAAATAGAAGTCTCCATGACTTTAGGAGATTGTTTCTTAGGTGTGATACTGTCTTAACTAGGTCTCTGTTGTTCTGATAAAGACTGTGACCAAAAGCAGTTTAGAGGAAAGGATCACCTGGAGGCAGGAACTGATGCAGAGGACACGGAAGAATGCTGCTTACTGGCTTGTTTCTCATGGCTTGCTCGGGATGCAAATTATGTAAAAGCTGTCAAGAAAATGAAGCTGGCTGTGGGTTCCTACCTGTAATCCCAGCCCTCAGGAGGCAGAGGTAGGAGATCAAAAATTCAGTGCCATCTTTGAGCACTACAAAGCAAGATCTAGATCATTCCAGGGTACCTGAGAGCCAGTCTCAAAAACAAAACAAACGAGAAGATACAACAAAGTTCAGAGATGAAAGAACTCCAAATCCCACCAATTATTACCCTTAGGGGAAGAGTAAATCCATAGATGGCACACACACACACACGAGTGCACACACAATAACACTTGCACACACACTAAAATAAAATAATGATTTTATTACAGTAGGGTTACATGTAGATGCTGCCTTTTATTTTCTAGACAGGATCTCATTATGTAGCCAAGGCTAGCCTTGAACTTGTGACCTACCCAGGTCAGCCTACTGATGACCTGCATTTCAGACATGCCTTCCAGCACTCAACCTAGATATCATTTTAAATGAAAAGTATGTCATTTTTATTTTCCTCTGACATATTTCTTAATGAAAATGAAGAACACCAAAGTACATTTTCAAAAATTTCAATGACTTTTCCACAGCAAAATACATGATTACCATAAATAGAAAAGTCTGATAAGTTAAGAGTTGTCCATAAAGAAGGGAGGGGACAGTGGGAGTTAACACTGAGAGCTAATGAAAAAAACGGTTAGTACAGTTTGATTTTAGAAACCATCCATTGTTTTTCTGCTTGGAAAATGGAAGAAATTACTAGCCCCTCGCCCTCCCTTCTTTCCCTCCCTCCCTTCTTCCTTTCTCTCTTTCCTTCCTCCCTCTCTCCCTCTCTCTCTCTCTCTCTCTCTCTCTCCAGGGTCTCATGTAACCTGAGCTGCCCTTGAACTCACTATCTGAGGATAACCTCGAGATCCTCTCCGTGGAGTGTTGGGGCTACAAGTGTTGGGGCTACAAGTGTGCCCCCCGTCACACCCAATTTTATGATGATGGGGCCCAAGCTCAGGGCCTCCTGCCTGCAAGGCAAGCACTCTAAGAACTGAACTATATTCCCAGCCTGACTCCCTGGGTCTCAGTCTCATCCTGAGTAGATTTCGTTCCATTAGACTTTGACACTTTCCGCTCCAGAGAGTGTCTGCTCACCGTCGGCTTCTGCGGTTCTGAATTATGTGTGATGGGATCTTGAGTGAGGGTTTCTAGGTCGCACTACCAGTGGTTCATTCTTCCCTAAGAAAAAAGTTATTGAGAAATGTTCTGAAACGTTATAAATTAACTGCAATAACCAGAGAGAACAGACATGAGATTATCAGTTAACAGAGGGCTGTGTTAGCTTCCTGGAGCTGACAAGATATTTGAAAAAGTCAAATCATGAGAAGGGGAGATCTCCATAGCTTCGGGTGTTTCTGTCCTTGAAGGAGCCTATTTACCCACCATGACAAGGATGCATGGAGAAACAGGGAGAGACTGGAGGCCCTATCTCCCCTCCAAAGCAAGTCTCCGATTACTTAACTTCCTTCCACTATGCCCTGCCTTCAAAAAGTTCTATCATCTTCTAGTAGCACCAGGCTAGGGACCAAACCTTCAACACCTGGGACTCTGGGGAACTTGTGAAATTCAAACTATAGTGTGAGCCAAACAAAAGAACACCCAGCCTTCCTGAACATGGGCTGACACCAGATGCAACTCCCGAGTGTGGGCGAACTTTTCCGACTATTAACCCTAACCAACCCAGACAGGGTTATGTCTGACCTGTGTTCCTGTCTGGAACATTTCCCACTCTGCTATGGGTAACGACATGGGTTCCTGTGAGTTGTTTACCTTCCTCAACATTTTGTTTAAAAATGCTTGGGCCTGACGGACTTTTTCCCTACTTTTTTTTCTTTTTTTAAATTGTCGTTTCTGTAGTTTTGAGACAGGCTGGCCTCAAATCTTCTGCCTCAGCTGCGTGAGTGCTGGGATAGAGGTGGCATTACACACCACCTTTATTTTCCACTCTTATTGGTGGTGTGGAAGTCATCCAGAGACAGAAGGACCTAGCCCTGCACGATAAAAAGAAATTCCTTCTACCTTCCTTCCTTCCCTCCTCCTCCTCCTCTTCTTCCTCCTCCTCTTCCTTCTTCTTTTTTTCTTTTTTTTTTTAAAGATTTATTTATTTATTTTATTATGAGTACACTGTCGCTGTCTTCGGACACACCAGAATAGGGCATCCAATCTCATTACGGATGGTTGTGAGCCACCATGTGGTTGCTGGGATTTGAACTCAGGACCTCTGGAAGAGCAGTCAGTGCTCTTAACCACTGAACCATCTCTCCAGCCCCCCTTCTTTTTTTTTCTCCTTCTCTCTCCTTCTTCTCCTCCTCCTCTTCCTTCTTCTTTCTCCTGCTCTCATCTTTCATTCCTCCTTCCTTCTTTCCTTCCTCCCTCCTCTCCTTTTATTTTTCCTTCCTTCTCCTTGACATCATGATAGCCCCAGATACCCCGTGGTCTCTTTAGATGACCCTGCCCTGTCATCTTCAAGTCAGTTTGGGTTCAGGAGCAATGCTCCCCATTCCCCACAACACAAGCTCAGCAGCTGTCGCATAGTGGTGTGATCCACAGGAAGTCTGTAGTGACAAGGGTACTTTGTGCACAAGTCACCTTTTGTTTATCCAGGTGACCCTCCAGTCCTCTTTAGTGGAGTGGTTCTCAACCTGTGGGTTGAGACCCCTTTGGGAAGGTAAATGGCCCTTTCACAGAGGCCCAAGAAGATCAGAAAACACACATATTTACACGATTCATAACAGTAACAACATTACAGTTATGAAGTAGCGACAAAAACAAATTTTATGGTTGAGGGCACCAGAACCTAAGAAACTGTATTCAAGGGCCGTAGCATTAGGAAGGTGGAGAACCACTGCCAGGGTGGATCAGACTTGTTCTGGATGGTTTTGTTTGCTTATCCGTGGTTTTTATTTGGATTGGTTCAAGAGTGGCAGCAACGGACAGCTGTCTCAAGCTGCTCGCTGTAGCTGCTGGAGGCCAGAAAGGATAGTTAGCTTGCACTAACTGTGAGGGCTGCACTTGCCCTGTTGGTGAATGCCTCTTCCAGTGGATTGAAGGGACCTGTACCTCACTGATAACAGTTCCAGGACCACATTCTTTGCTGGTTAGCATCTGTAATGACTTAATAAGTACTTCTGTTTTGGAAAACCCTCCCTCAAGACCTGTGGGTTAAGATTCCTGGTTTTAAACTTCCTGAGCTTTTCCATGTTCAAGAACATCTTTCTATTGACTTTATACATGAGTGGGATCTTGCCAAACTATAATATGGATCACAATTTAAAGTTTCAGTTTGAAAATGGCCTGGTGTCAGATAGCCTCCTGTTGTTTTGTTTGGTTTTTTTGTTAAAAAAGATTTCTTTCCTGAATGTTTAAAGAATTATTTTCCTTTTTCTTTGCATTCAAGAACTTGTTTGGGGCTGGCAAGATGGCTCAGTGGTTAAGAGCACTGACTGCTTTACCGGAGGTCCTGAGTTCAAATCCCAGCAACCACATGGAGGCTCACAACCATCTGTGATGAGATCTGATGCCCATCTCTAAGATAGCTACTAACAAATAAACCTTTGGGCTCAGAGTGAGCAGGCAGCTACAGTGTACTTACATGTAATAAACAAACCTTTGGGGTCAGAGCGAGCAGGCTGGAAAGAACAGAAAAAAAAAAAAGAACTTGTTTGAAAGATTTGTTTTGGAGGGATTTTTTTTTAACTGCATCTGGTACTCCATGTTGTCTGTAATTCTACAGATTTAGGGCTTGTGTTTCAGACTTAGATGTGTATTTGTAAGATATTTTTGTTAGGACTGGAGAGATGGCTCAGCGGTTACGAGCACTAACTGCTCTTCCAGAGGTTCTGAGTTCAGTTCCCAGCACCCACATGGTGGCTCACAACCATCTGTAATGGGATCTGATGCCTTCTGATGTGTCTGAAGACAGCTACAGTGTACTCATATACATTAAATAAATAATATTTTTTTAAAAAAAGATATTTTTGTTAGATGGGGATTGATGGAGGCAAAGCGGGAATGAAATAAAGGCAGGCATCTCTAGACTCAGAATTGTTCCTTAATCAGAATGACAGAAGCTGTTGTCTCTCCCTGAAGTGAGACTGTGTGTGTGTGTGTATGTGTGTGTGTGGGGGGGGGGGTGGGGAGGGTGAGGGGGGGGGGGGGTTAGGGGGTGGGGGTGGGGGAGAGTGGCATTGTGGGGGGAGGGGAATGGGAATGGGATTTTTATAGGATGGAAAAGGGGGAACTTTGGGGATGGAAGACTCAGACTGCAAGCCAGTTCCCCTGCAGTCTGGAAACACCAGCAGGGTTGGTGTGTGGGTCTCCTCATCAGAAGCTTACACCTGATCTTATCGGTCAGGTCACCTTTCCTATTCAGAACATCTCAGTCACCTGAGGCTTTTAGGTCATTAACCCTCCATTCCAGAGACTAGAGACAGATAAAAAAAGAAGGGGCAAGGTGTTCTTTAATTGCCTATATCCTGTGGAAGAGGGATGATGGAGAGGAGGTCGGGTTCTGTCCCCGGGATCGAAGGGGACATCGGATGCTTTGGAGGAGTGTTTTAACCCAGCTGTGGCCCATCCTGAAGTCATCGTCCTGAGCGCCTAGACTCTAGGACCTAGAGAAACTTTTAAAAATAAGTGTTAGAGAGCCAAAAACAAATGATTTGGTCACAGAGTGAGCCTGAGAGATTGCCCAGGACTCGGTTGTTCTATAAAGATGGAACCTGAGAGGGAAGTGGATCCATAATGACGGGTTCCACCAAAGTAAGTTACCAGGGGCAACACACGGGACCTACAGCACACTGCAGGAAGGGGACCGGAGTAAAGGACTGTATCTGGTCTGGGGTGGAAAGAAGAAGGCCCCTTGCAGCTAAAGCTTCTCTAGACATCTTCTTGTAGGTGTACCAGGAACGGATGGAGCTTTTGTACGGTGAGAGGCACTAGGAGAGCTTCCAGTGGAATACTTAAGAGAGGTGAGTCCAATGTGGAAACCATCTGACAGACATTAAAAAATGTAAGCATGAGGATCAATAAAGGGCCTCGGACAAGTCACACTCTGAGGGTTAAGAAAGGTCACGTGTGTAAAGCTCTCATGGGTTCAAGCTGTGTACAAGCACAGGAAAACATGGCTGGCTTCCTGAATCTCACGTCATCCGTGTGCAGAGAGGCCTTGCTAATCATCTCTCTATTGTTCCAGTTTTAGTATATGTACTGCCAAAATGATCACTATCAATATTTTTTTTAATTTCACTTTTATCGTGAACAAAATGAAGTTGGGCCACGTTGACAGCCTTAATTTAAAATGAACTTTGATTTATGAGACAGGAAAACTTTTAGGTTCTCTTTAGAAGCCAACAACTGTACCTTGTAAAAATTGTGTCAAGATTAAAACATTAAAAATTACCAAAAAAAAAAATTCCCCACATTGGAGGTCTGATAGGTTTTCCTTAGTCTAATATAAAAGGGGTGTAGTGATCTCCAGGGGACTCAGTGGAACCCTGACGTTTTATGGGTGCTTGTATTTTCCTTGTGCCATGCGATGCCATCAGATGGTAGTGAAAATCCATTAGCAAAAAAAATTATTAGCAAAAATAACAAATTATCATTAGCAAAGAAGGCTGCCAAATCCTTCCATCCTGATGAGGTCCTCCAGTTTTCGCCTAAAGATGAAGTCAGCCCAGTGATAGTGAGCCCATCCCCTCTGGGGTATTGCTAGACTCAGTGGAATCCTTCATTTTGAATATCCAATGTGGATTGTTACACCCTTTTCTGTAAAAGGACGCTTTTCTTAGGTAGGTTAGTGTGGCTATAGGAGGAGATGGTACCCATGACCTAGGTAGCTAGGCTTAAAATAGGAAAAAAAGAGCCAGGGGAAGGGATTTTATGGTCTCAGCTTAAGGAAGTGGAGCATCTTAAAAGAAGCTAATACAGTAACTGGAATCACTTGGTTTCTTTCAGAGTTGCATAAGAACAGCTTGCAAAGAATGTCACAGACCCCGTTCCAGGATTGGGCAGGAAGTGGATTGTCTCGCTCTCCTTTCCTTGGTCACATAGGGCTAGCCTGAGTCAGGCCAGGTGGAAATAAAAATGGACATCTCCAGAAGCAGGATTGTTCTTTTAATCAGAACAGCGGGAACTGCAGTCTCTCCCTGCAAGTGAGATTGTGAGTATGTGGTGTGGGGTCTTGGGATATTTTTTTTTAGGATAGGTAAAGGGGATTTTGGAGATGGAAGAGTTAATCTGTAGGTCAGTTCTCTTTAGTCCCTAAGTGGCAGACACCTACTAGGATGGCCCACTAAGCCCTGCTTAGAGTATCCGATTGCTTTCCTAGTCCAAAGACTGAATGAAATTCTTCCACATTCCTCCATAAAAACAGCATGGCCATGTCTGTCACAGCAATACACAATTTGTGGTACCAACCTTTATCCTGGTTACTTTCCTATTGCCATGACAAGACACCGCGACCAAGGCAACTTATAAAATCAAACATTTAACTTGGGGCTTAACCATGGTTGCAGATCATTAGAGTCCATGACTGTCATGGTAGGGAGAAAGCTGCAGGCAGTCAGGCAGCAGGCAGCAGGCAGCAGGCAGCAGGCAGCAGGCAGCAGGC
>NW_021605338.1:129066-151044 GCF_004785775.1 Grammomys surdaster | reverse complement strand
CAGGCAGCAGGCAGCAGGCAGCAGGCAGCAGGCAGCAGGCAGCAGGCAGCAGGCAGCAGGCAGCAGGCAGCAGGCAGCAGGCAGCAGGCAGCAGGCAGCAGGCAGCAGGCAGGCAGTAGGCAGGCAGGCAGGCAGCAGGAAGACAGGCAGGCAGGCAGCAGGCAGGCAGGCAGAGAGTGATAGAGCTAACTGGGTGGCATGGGCTTTTGAAACTTCAAAGCCTACCCCTAGTGACACACCTCCTTCAACAAGACCACGCCTCCTAATCCTTCCCAAATAGTTCTACCAACCAGGAGCCACACATTTAAATATATGAGTGTAAGGGGGCCCTTATCACTCAACACTACAAGGCTTATGTAAGATTAACTTTTAACCCTTTAAAGAAAATGTCATGTAAATCCCTGCTTCTTGGCTTACAAAGGCATCTCCTAGCATGCATCTGCCTGAGATCCTACAACCCCTGGTAAACTAGAGGGTGTATTATATTAGTGTATTCCCACTGTTATGATAAATAGAACACAAAAAGCAGCTCAGTGAGGAAAGTGTTAATTGGATTACATGTCCCAGTCATAGTTTATCACTGAGGGAAACCAAGGCAGGAACCCAATCAAGACCAGAACCTTGAGTCAGCAACCAATGCAGAACCCATGGAGAACACAGCTTACTAGCTCACTCTCCTTGCCATACTCAGCTTAGATTTTATACCACCCGGGAACACAATGGTCTGGGTTCCCCTACATCAATCACTAATCAAGGAAATGCCCTATAGGTTTACCTACAGAACAAATGTAGTAGGGACTCATTTTCTCAACTGAGGTTCTGTCTTTTCTGAATGACATAACCTTGTGTCAGGTTAACAAAAAACTAATGAACCCAGAGGGTGAAATACAGAAATCCTAAAAATGAAGGAATCATGAAAATAGATAAAAGAATATTGATACAATAGAACCTATACTCCTTTTTTTGGTAAAAGAAGCAAAATATAAAAACATGTAAGTTAAAATAAAATATAAAAAAATTTTAAAAAGTAAATTGTGACGTCAAGTGTTAAAAAGTGTTAAAAATGTATGACGTTATAGAGATTTTTCAGCAATAACATTGACCAGCCTAAAGCAGTATGTTTTAACCATAAGATGTTTTCTGCAAGCCTCATAGTAACCACAAGTCAAAACTGTAATAGATTCGCTGAAAAATAAAGTAAGAAAACAGCCAAGGACCAAACACTCTACCATAGAAAAGCATGACCACAGAGGAAAACCAAGAGAGACAAAGAATCTCAATAAGAGGCAAGAACAATACCACCCTCTCTTGTCAAGAATCACCTTGAAAGTAAATGAAGTTTAAAAACTTGAAGACCTGACATGATGTAGCCCAAATAACACTTTACATGTAAAGTTTTCCACAGCTGAAATAGAAGGATTAGAAAAAGATTCAATACAACTGGGTGTGAAGAAACACATCCTACAATCACAGCGCTTGAGAGGAAGAGGCAGGAAAATCACCAATAGCCTGAGCTATGTGGTGAGTTACAGGCCAATCAGGAGTACATAGTGAATATCTCTCAAAAAAAAAAATTCCACAGAAAGAAAATAGAACAGACAGCATATGTACTACCAAGTCTTCTTACTTTTCTATTGTCGGGACAAAACACCATAACCAAGGCAACTTATAAAAGAAAGCATTTACATGGTGTGGTGGTTTGAACATGCTTGACCCAGGGAGTGGAACTATTTGGGGGTGTGGCCTTGTTGGAGGAAATGTGTCACTGTGGGGGTGGGCTTTGAAAGCTTCCTCCTAGGTGTCTGAGGATGCTGGTCTTCTCCTGTTTGCCTTTGGAACAAGATGTAGAACTCTCAGCCACTATAGCGCCATGCCTGCTTGGATGCTGCCATGTTCTTGCCTTGATGATAATGGACTGAACCTCTGAACCTGTAAGCCAGCCCCAATTAAATGTTGTTCTTTATACGAGTTGCCTTGGTCATGGTGTCTCTTCACATATTGATCAACAAGAAGAAGACAGAGAGAAGGCACAATAGTAATGACACAACTCTTTTGAAACCTCAAAGCCAACCCCCCAGTGACACACCTCCTCCAATAAGGCCAGCTCCCTCAAATCTTCCCCCAACAGTTATAACAACTGGTGATCAAGTATTCAAACACATGAGCCTATGGGGGCCATTCTCTTTCAAACCACCACACCATAACAACTAAAATCTTCTTTAATTTGGAAAAGACAAAGACTGATCTTTACTCAATGACAAGAGATCAGCTGAACAAAGTTGTACTAACTATAAATACATATAGAGTTAAAATGTAACAACCAATGAATCTAAAGGAGGAGGTGGATTACAATACAAATTTGTAGAGGGTTCCAATGCTCCCAAATAATGCAAAAGATTTATTTGGCCTGAGCTAGATCAGAAACCAGAACTCACCAAGTAGTAGCAGTCACAGTTGAACAGCTACATTTTCAGTTGAATTCTTGTTTTTATTTCCCTAAAGAATGTAAGCCATCCTGTATTCCATCCCAGCCTAGTGAGTCAGCCTGACTCTAGCCTACACTCACCATATCCAACATCCACGCCTAACCTGGGTCTCACATTTGTGTACTGGCATAGCCTGAAGAGTCACTAGAATCCTACCCACCCTAGACATCCCCAACCCTCAGGCATAGCCCTAGTCACACAGCCTTTATGCTGGCCTAGGCTTGTGAGTGCCTGAGACCATGGTTCACTCACACCATCCACATACTCTCGGGTGTATCCTAGGTGGCACAGCTCACCAGCCCAAGCAGATCAGGGCATTTGTCCCATTCTCATACTTTCTTGGTCACCACTGAATTGGAATCACCATGTTCCTCCAATCCAGAATGAACATGGAGTATCTGAAGGATTGACCTAACAACTCTTTATAATTGTTTCAAAATTGACCAAACGTGGACAACAAAAACAAAGCCAAACTTCCACTCAGGAGACACATAACTAATAAAAGAAATCCACCTGCCTAGGTCTCATTGCAAAAACACAAACGGTATGAAAGGCCAAGAGAGTACAGCTCTTCTCTCCAAAATCAGTCCTATAGAAATCCATCCTATAGAAATGGTCTACAATGAGAATTAACTAGATGAAGCCTACAGGGTGCAGAATTGTAAAGAATCCTAAACTTCATCATCCAAGGATTCAAGTCATTTGAAGAAGGCATAAACAGCTCAATGAACTTAAGGAAACAAATGCTGAAGACACAAATATACAGTTGAATGAAACAGTGAGAGTTCAGAATTTGAAATTTGAATTCAGGAAAGATAGAAATATTGAAGAGAATTCTTCCTGAAATGAAGATGGAATTGAAGAACTCAGTATCCCAATGTGCTGGTTAGTTTGGGAAAAGGGAGTTTCCGCAATTGAGGAAAAATGTCTCCATAAAATTGGCCTGAAGGCTAGTGTGTGGAGTATTTTCTTGATTAATGATTGATGTGGGAGGGCCCAGCCCACTATGGGTGGTGTCACCCCCTATGCAGGTCATATAAGGAAGCAAGCTATGCAAACCAGTAAGAAGCATCCCTCCAAGGTTTCTGTTCTAGTTTCTGCCTGACTTTCCTCAGTGATGAATTTGATACAGAAGTGTAAGCCAAGTCATTACCTTCCTTGCTCAAATTGGCTTGGTCAGTGTTTATCACAACAGTGTTTATCACGATGACTCGGACTCCTGGTTAGAAAACGCAGGCAAACCCTTCCAAGTAGAGTAGAATGAATCCAGTAGAGTGGGAGAGAAGCAAACTCTCAGAGCTTGAAGGTAAAGTAGGGACCACAGAAGCAAAGAATACAAGAAAATTAAAACACACAGAAGGAACATTCATGGAATGTGAAAATTATCAAATCCTTGAATTACAGACATAGACGAAGGAGAAAAATCCCAAGTCAATGGCATTGTCCAGATCTTCAAATGGATTATAGAAGATCTTCCAAAACTAGAGGCATACCTATAGAGTCACAAAAGGCACACAGAACATCAAAGAACCAGGACAAAAATCATTCTCCATTCATATCATTGTTAAAACACTAAATATACACAAGAGAGGATACTGAGAGTTGAAGAGAAAAATCACAAGGCATGTATAAAAGAAACAAACCCTTTAGAATCACAGCTGATTTTTTTCCAGTGGAAACTTGAAAAGCAGAAAGAACCTGGAGCAAAGCTCTTCAAATTCTAAAAGACCATAGGTACCAACTTAGGCCACTGAATCCACCAAAACCGTCTGCTATTGTTAAAGGAGAAAGAAACATTTTAATGGGTTACAAGAATTCATGTCCCCTAAAGCAACCCCACAGAGCTGCTGGAATCAACGCTTCCTACTGAGGAGCGGAAGAGGTGTAGCCAAGGAATGAGGTTGAGAACAAATGAAACACAAAAGAGGAATAAGAACAAAGGCAGCAAAAACAATCACAAATGTAAACAGAAAGGCAGAAACAAGTGGTGTTGGGGACAATGAAGTAAAGCATTGTCTTGACAAGGACCTAGCAAAGATGGAAGCCCTTAAATGGCCTCCTAAATTGATTCAGCTTTTGCTTGTAAAGCCATGGCCTCAGAACCCCCTGCTGTTCTCTATCCATCTCAGAAGATGTCTAGCACAGACGTGAAGTCAGTCTGACCTTTGTATATACAAAGGTTACAGACTTTTTTTTTTAATGTGTGTTGATTTTGTATTCTGCTACTCTGATAAAATAATTTATCAGCTGTAGAAGTTTTCTGGTAGAGGTTTTTTTGGAGGGGCTGTTTTATGTATCAGATCATACCATCAGCAAATAAAGATACTTCTTCCTTTCCTATTTAGAGCCCCTTGCTCTCTTTCGACTTTCACTGGCCTGTGTAGATCTTGTTTGCTGGACCTGGGATCTGAGGACCTGAAAGAATGGAACGGACTACAGTCTGATCCAGTCTGGTAGAATTCATTCTGAATCCATTCTGCCCTGTGGTTCTTCTTTTTTGGGGGGCAGGAGGAGAAACTTTTAATTATGACTTATATCTCCATATTGATCTGTTTAAATTGCTTATCTGATCTTTATTAACTTTAGTAGATCATATATAACAATAAATTTAACTGTTTCTTTTAGGTTTCCCAGTTTGGTGGGGTACAGATTTTAATGTCCATATTATTCTCTGGATTTCCATAATGTCTGTTGTGTTGTTCCTTTTCATCTCCAGTTTTATTCATTGGGATCTTCTCTCTCAGTCTTCTAGTTGACTTGGCTAAGGGTTTATCAATATTATTGATTATCCCAGAGAACCAACTCTTCATTGTTTCCATGTTTTATTATTTTTATATCTTTTTTTTATTGATTTCAGCCCTCAGTTTGGTTATTTCTTGTTGTCTACTTTTTCATTCTAGAACTTTCAGGTACGCTGCTAAGGTGCTAACATGAGCTCTCTCCAGTTGTTTTTATGTAGACACTTAGTGCTGTAAGCTCGTCTCTTGGAACTGCCTTCATTGTGTCTCATAGGTCTGGGTATGCTATGTTTTCATTTTTATACAGTTCTAAAAAGGTTTTAATTTCTTTTTTTGTTTGTTTGTTTGTTTGTTTGTTTGTTTTTTGTTTTTCGAGACAGGGTTTCTCTGTGTAGCCCTGGCTGTCCTGGAACTCACTCTGTAGACCAGACTGGCCTCGAACTCAGAAATCCGCCTGCCTCTGCCTCCCAAGTGCTGGGATTAAAGGTTTTAATTTCTGTCTTGACTCATTTTTCATTATGCAGCGAGTTTTCAGTTTCCACAAGTTTGTACACTTTAAGTTGTTACTGCTTGATACCCAACTTAAATCCACGGTGGTCAGACAGAATGCAGAATGTTATTTCAGTTTTTAAATTTATGTTGAGACTTGCTTTGTGTCCAATTATATACTCAATTTTGGAGAAAATTCCATGAGTTGCTGAGAAGAAAGTACATTCTTTTATGTTTGGGGGAAATGTTCTGTAAATATCTGCTAGGTCCATTTGGTTTGTGGTATTATTTAACTCTACCATATGGATGACCTGTCCATTGGTGAGAGTCGGGTATTGACCTCTCCCACTATCAGTGTGTAAGGGTCAATATAAAATTTTAGCTGTTGTAAGTAGTTCCTTTTATGAACTTGTATTTTTTTCTGTTTGATGCATAAATGTTTCTCTTGCTGGATTTTTCCCTTTTGTGAGTATGTGCTGTCCTTCCCTATCTCCTCCAATCAATTTTGAGTTTATCAGATATTAAATGACTATACTTTCTTCTTGGGTCCATTTACTTAGACTACCTTTTCCCACACTTTTATCTTGAGTTGATGTGAATTCTTCACGGTGAGGTGTGTTTCTTGCGTGCAGCACAGAGATGGACCCTGTTTTCTAATCTAATGTGTTACTTTGTGCCTTTTTATTAGGGAATTAAGACCACTACTATTCAAATTTATCAATGAGGAGTTTTTGATTACTGCTATTTTGTTGTTATGGTGTGGGTCTCCCCCTTTGATTTAAGATTCTTGAATTATTATTCTTTGTGTTTTCTTAGGTGTGGCTAATCTCTTCAGACTAAAGTTTCCTTCCTAGTGCCTTTAGAGCTGAATTGATAAATATTGCTAAAATTTGGTTTTATTGTGGAATGCTTTTCTTTCTCATGCACTGCAATTGATAGTTTTGCTGAGTATAGTAGTCTGGGCTGGCTGGCATATTCTGTCCTTCCAAGTTTATAGCTCATCCATCCATGTCCTTCCTCTCCACTGAGAAGTCAGGTATAATTCTAATAGGTCTGCTTTTATATTTTACTTGGGTTTTGTTTTAGTTAGGGTTTTATTGCTGTGAAGAGACACCATGACCAAAGCAACTCCTATAAAGGAAAACACTTAATTAGGTCTGGCTTACAGTTTCAGAGGTTAGGGTTAGGTCCATTATTGCCGTGTCAGGAAGCATGGCAGCATGTAGACAGCGCTGGAGAAGAAGCTGAGAGTTCTACATTGGGAAAAGCAGGCAGCTGGAAGTGACTGAGACATGTCCTCCAACAAAGCTGTAGCCTACTCCAAGAGACCACACCTCCTAGTAGTGCCACTCCCTGAGAGCCTATGACAGCTTTTTTTTTTTTAAACCACCACAGTCTTTTCTCCTTGAAGCCTTCAGTATTCTTTGTTCTGTATACTTGAGTTTTAGTTATGTGCCATGTGGAATTTCGTTTCTGGCTGTGTCTGTTTAGTGTTCTATATGTTTCATGTACCTTGACAGGCACCTCCTTCTCCGTGTTGGGAAATTTTCCTATGATTTTGTTGAAATTACTCTGTGCCTCTGTGCCGAGTTTCTTCACCTTCTCTTATTCTTTATAGATTTCATCTTTTCATAGTGTTTTAGGTTTACTGGATGCTTTGTGCCTAGATTTTTGTTTTTTAGATTTAGTGTTTTCTTTGATTGAGATATCCATTTCTCCTACCTTGACTTCAAAATCTGAGATTCCCTCTTCATGTCTTGTAATTTTTTGGTGAGGTGTACCTCTGAGGGTTTTTTTTTCCTGACTTCCTAAATTTTCCATTTCCAATTTTATTTCAGTTTGGAGTTTCTTTAGCAACTCCATTTCTACATTGAGGTCTTGAATTGTTTTAATTATTACATTCCACTGTTTCTGTCTCCTCAGACTTCGTTAAGGAATTGTCTTAGGGTTTCCTACACAAACATCATGACCAAGAAGCAAGGTGGGGAGAAAAGGGTTTATTCAGCTTACACTTCCATATTGCTGTTCATCACCAAAGGAAGTCAGGACAGGAACTCACACAGGGCAGGAACTTGGAGGCGGGAGCTGATGCAGAGGCCATGGAGGGGTGCTGCTTACTGGCTTGCTTGCTCAGCTTGCTTTCTTATAGAACCCAGGACCACCAGCCTAGGGATGGCACCACCCACAATGGCCTGGGCTCTCCCCACTTGATGAGAAAATGCCTTACAGCTGAATGTCATGGAGGCATTTCCTCAAGGGAGGCTCCTTTCTCTGTGATAACTCCAGCTTCTGTCAAGTTGAGACATAAAAACAGCCAGTATAGGAATTTGTTCATATCCTCTTTATGGTCCTTGAACATATTCATAACTGCCATTTTCAAGTCTTTATCTTGTGCTTCAGGTATGTTGCATTTCTCGGGTTCTACTATAGCAGAGTTACTCAGTTTTCTGTCTGGATTTATTTTTTAGATTTAATATTTAATCTGACTGGTGAAGGTTATTCATGTTTGTGATTTTTTTGTGTTGGTGTCTAGGCATGTGGTATGATTATGACTGAGGTGATTGTAGGTGTTGCTATTTGGCCCAGCCTTTGTTGGGTGTGTGTTCCATTCCTTGGTTTCTGTTGTCCTCTCTGGCTCTTAGGACAGTGTGATGGCTGTGGGTTTCTTGTTAGGGGATGCTTCTCAGGTGGGTAGCAGAAAGAAATAGAGAGCGGCAAGGAGAGAATGCTGAGGGGGACTGTGGGAAATGGGTAGGGAACCCTGTCTACACCAAGAGACAGCGTTCCCGGGGAGTGGGAGATGTGATGGGAGGAGAGGCTCTTGCAAGGAGGTTGCAGTAGGACAAAGGCTATATCTGGAGAGACACGGATGAAAGATCCGGGGGGACCCAGGGTCTGAATCAAGAGTTGGGGTTGCCAGTGAGTGGGGTTGAGGAGGGTAAGGGGCACCTGAAAACGGGCTGCTGAAGACGGAGGATGAGAATGAGGAGATCCAAATAGAGGACAGGAAGATCAGCTAGCTGAGTGCCAGCCAGATGTGGCCGCCTGCTGTCCCAGGGAGAGCGTTCCTAGGTATCAGCAGCTGACAGGAAGGAATGATGAACTTGGAGGGAGGGATGGGAGGGTCCCAGGGGAAGAGCTAAGCTGGGTCCTTCCTCCCTAAGAGGTGGGGTCTCCAGGGAAATCAAGAGGATCTTTAAGCAAGCATAGGCTACATAATAAAATCCCATCTAAAAAATTACAAATAAATAGACAAATGAATAAAAACAAAAAAAACTGTAAAAAGGAACGCTTAAAACCAGGAAAAATCTGTCCTTCTCTCCCTCTCTCCCCCTCGCCCTCCCCCACCCCCTCATCTCTAGGAAGCTGACTTACGTGATGTTTTGATGAAGCAAAACCCATGAGAGGACATGTGATGTTTGGAGAGAGTACAACTAGGACCCAACACACAGTGACAGGTCGCTTGCCTAGCTAACTGTGCAGCTGCTGACTCGTGTTTGGTGACACTCTTTGAACTGGACTGTTGGTATCCTGACACTTCTGGACTGGACTGCTGCTATCCTGACAACAGAGATTGGTTTTGTTTTTTAAATTTTTTTATTGATTTATATGAGTACACTGTAGCTGTCTTCAGGCACACCAGAAGAGGGCATCAAATCTCATTACAGATGGTTCTGAGCCACCATGTGGTTGCTGGGAATTGAACTCAGGACCTCTGGAAGACCAGCCAGTGCTCTTAACCGCTGAGCCATCTCTCCAGCCCCGACAACAGAGATTGTAATTGTTCCAAAGAACTACTTCTAACAGGTCCTCATCCCCTTGACCTATCTGCTACCTTTTCTCCCCTACCTTTGGTCGGTAGGCTAGAAAGGGGTGTCAAAGCATTGGAGAACCCTTATTAAGGAAGTAGGTTTTGAAAAAAATCTAAGCCTACACACATCCGTCAATTACTTTAAGATATTTAAAAATAAAGTAACCTCATAATTAATTGTGGATGTGTAAATTAATAGATACAACAAATACAGTCTTTAAGAGTTAACGCAGAATATTTACTACATAACATTTTTAGATTCTGTTATTATACTGACTGCAGGTTTATAAAATGATCCTCTATGACAGTGGTTCTCAACCTCCCTCATGCTGCAACCCCTTGATTCAGTTCCTTATATTGTGGTGACCCCCAACCATAAGATTATTTTCATTGCTACTTCATAACTGCAATTTTGCTGCCATTATGAATCATAATGTAAATATCTTATATGCAGATGGTTTTAGGAGACCCCACGAAAGGGTTATTTGACACCCAAAGGGGTAGCGGCCCATGGGCTGAGAACTGTTGCCCTATGGCAACATGGAAGGCATGAGCATGACTCACTGACAGACACCAAAGTGTGCCAAGAAGTGAAGCTGGTATTATAAAAGCGTACCACGTGGTGTATGAGCCTTTGGACTGGCTTGTGGGAAGAGGGTGGACGAGTTCGGTACTTTGGGTTTAGAAATACCCTTGAATGCTGGGAGCAGAGGTTCATAGGCCTTTCTGGCGGGAGCTTTGAAATCAAAACTGCTAAGAGAAATGTGGACTCTGGGGGTCTGGCTTGTGAGGTTTCCGACAGGAACAAATACTTTAACAGAATCTGTGAAGGGAGCTATTCACCTTTCATCTGACATTGTGGTCAGAGAACCTTAGTGAAGCTGAATTTAAAGATGATGGACGAATCCAACTGGCAGAGGAAATCTCAAGGCAGGCTGATATTCAGGCTGGTGCTGAAGAAGAAGCTGTAGTTGACAAAGAGAACGCACGCACACACGCGTGCGCGCGCAATTACCACTGCGTTGGGAGATGGGCGAAGTACCCTGATAGCAACGTCCTACTCTTCAGAGATTCCATACTGTGATGTTCCAAATTCTTTTGAAGGAGAGAAACCTAATCTGAAGGAGGCAGCTAGGAGAGCATTTCTCCAGGGCCAGCATACGGAAGCTGATGCAGCTGTGGTCCACATGGGGACAGGCTGTTTTCCACTTGCCAGCACCTTCCGTGTTCTTTTGGCTTTGAAGTTATAGAGAATGCAAGGCTGAGGGGCTTGTGGAAATCACCTGGTGTGCTGGATAGATTGTGTCAACTCCACACAAGCTAAAGTCATCTGAGAGGAGGGAACCTCAATTAAGAAAATGCCTCCAAGAGATCAGACTGGAGCCAAGCCTGTAGGGCTTTTTCTTCTGATTGATTGGGAAGAGCCCAGCCCACTGTGGGCGGCGCCATCCCTGGGCTGGTGGAGCTGGGTTCTATTGGAAAGCCGGCTGAGCAAGCCTTGAGGAACAAGCCAAGAAGCAGAACCCCATCCCTAGCCTCTGCATCCGCTCCTGCCTCCGGGTTTCTGCCCTCTGTGAGTTCCTGTTCCGACTTCCTTTGATAGTAAACAGTGATAAGGAAGTGAAAGCGAAATAAACCCTTTCCTCTCCATTTGCTTTGGTCACGGTGTTTTGTCACAGCAAGGTGTCACAGTAATAGAAACTTTAACTAAGACGCCTAGGTCAGGCAATGTGGGGCGGGGGCAGAGTCCCCTGCAGAGAAGCCTCAGTTACAAGGAGATGCCAGAACCAAGGGAGCTGGGCTGAGCGTTAGTGAAAGTACAGAGCAGAGCAATCCCAGGAGAGATATTCTATGTGCCAAGGGCAGCAGACCTGAAGGACTCAGGGGACCCAAGTCTTTTGGAGCTAGCTGATTATAACTCCAGATTCTGGACATGGAGCTTGAAAGAGTTGATATTTTCCCTGTTGGATTTCAACTTGGTTTGCTGTGATAATTCCCTGATTCTTCAATTTTGAAATAGGAATGTTTACTTTGTGGTGTTATATGTTGCAAGTATGGTTTTTGTTGTTGTTGTTGTTTTTTTTAAAAAAAGACATATTTTTTATTTTATATGCATGAGTGTATGTCTGTGCTCCATGTCCATTTGGTGCCCGAAGAGGCCAGAAAAGGGTGTCAAAACTCCCTAGAACTGTTACAAATGGTTGTTAGCCACCATGTAGGTGCTGGGAACCAAATTCAAGTCCTCTGCAAGAATAGTTGAACAACTCCTCCTCCTCCTCCTCCTCCTCCTCCTCCTCCTCCTTCTTCTTTAATAAATTTATTTATTTTTATTGTATGCGCGTTGGTGTTTGAGGGTGTCAGATTCCCTGGAACTGGAGTTGCAAACAGTTGTGAACTGCCATGTGGTTGCTGGGAATTGAACTCAAGACCTCTAGAAGAGCAGTCAATGCTCTCAACCACTGAGCCATCTCTCCAGTCCCCCTAAACTCTTAACTTGTATTTCATATTTTTATTATTTATATTTATATATTTTTCATTAATTTATTCACTTCACATCCCAATTGCTGCCCCCTCCTGTTTCTCCATAGTCTCTCCCCACCCCAATTCCCCCAGCCCTTCTCCTCTGAGAGGGTAGAGGCCACCTCTGGGTATCCCCTACCTTGGCACATGGAGTCTCTTCGGGGCTAGGTGTGTCCTTTCCCACAGAGGACAGACAAGGCAGCCCGTTAGGGGAATGGGATCCACAGGCAGGCAACAGCTTTATGAAGACCAGACTACACACTGGCTACATATGGACACAGAGGCCTAGGTCAAGCCTGTGTATGCTCTTTGGTGGTTCAAGCTCTGAAAGCTCCCAAGAGTCCAGGTTAGTTGACTCTGTTAGTTTTCCTGTGGAATTCCTATTTCCTCCAGGGTCCTCAATAGAAGAGTTCCCCCAACTCTTCCTTAAGACTCCGGAGCTCTGTCCAACGTTTGGCTGTGGGTCTTTGCATCTGTTTCAGTCAGCTGCTGGGTGGAGCCTCTCAGAGGACAATATGCTAGGCTCCTGTCTGCAAGCGGAACAGAATATCATTAATAGTGTCAGGGATTGGTGCTTGCTTAAGTTGGACCAGGTATTGGTTGGCCATTCCCTTAATCTCTCATCCCTGCATTTCTTGTAGACAGGACAAATTTTGGGTCAAAAGTTTTGTGGTGGGCTGGTGTTCTTATCCCTCCACTGAGGGTCCTGCCTGGCTACAGGAGGTGGCCACTTCAAGTTCCATATCCCCACTGCTGTGACTCTCAGCCTTTATGAGTGTTCACAGTTGAGAAATATTGGATTACATAGTAAGTTCCAGGATAGCTGGGCCTATGTAGAGAGACTCAGTCTCAATCAATCAATAATCAATCAATCAATCAATCAAGCTAAATGCATGAATTCATTGCTTTCTGCTACTGATTACAGAAGCAGTGTATGCAACCAGCTCTTTCGAGTTCCTGACACTGAGACTTTTCTGTTACGATGGACAGCAACCTACAAATGGGAGTTAAAATGGCCCTTCCTTCACGACTTTTCCTTCCTCAAGATATTTTTTATCTCGGTGCCAGAGGAGATACTAAGGTGGGCACTGCATGGGGAGTTGTGTTATCACCCGGCAGTGCAGAGGGCAAGGTGCAGAGGTGCACATGTCTAAAAGTGGTGTAAGCAGGCCCATTGTTTTGCTAAGAAAATTAACTTCTAAATGCAAATCAGAAGACATTTGAGCACTAGAAATCCATCTGTCCTGTTCTTTTTCAAAGGGATATGACAATTCCACGTCCTTTGTCATAATAGTTTTTCTATGAGCTTGTTCTCCACAAGTGAAGCCTACTGGTTTGTGCCTGTGGCTGCATTGAAACTACAGAGCAGTAGATTACCCCCATTGTGTTTCCTATTCCCATAGAAGGTCTATGCCGTAGTCAGGGTTTACTGCTGTGAACAGACACCATGACCAAGGCAACTCTAATAATTGCAACATTTAATTGAGGCTGGCTTATAGGTTCAGAGGTTCAGTCCATTATCATCAAGACAGGAGCATGGCGGCATCCAGGCAGGCATGGTGCAGGAGAAGCTGAGAGTTCTACATCTTCATCTGAAGACTGCTAGCAGAAGACTGACTTCCATGCAGCTAGGATGAGTGTCTTAAAGCCCACGCCCACAGTGACACACCCACTCCAACAAGGCCACGCCCACTCCATCAGGGCCACACCTCCTAATAGTGCCACGCTCTGAGCCAAGCATATACAAACCATCACAGTATATCTTTCCATTTTCTTTTATTTTTTTCATTAATTTCTCTTTGTTTTATTTTCATGTCTTATAGCGTTCAATAAACAGATCATGGAAACCTTTTGTCAAAAATTCCCCTGCTTCGTATTTTGATGTAATTGTAAATATTAGTGTCTTACACATTTTGTGTCTCCAGATGGTTGTTCTTGCTATAGACATATCCTTGATTTAAAAAAAAAACCTTATAGTGAACAAGTATAAAAAACATATAAACTTATTATGTTAATACTTTTGTTACCAGTCCAGAGTCTGAACCAGGTGTTCCTAGGTCTTTGGCCTCTTATGCAAAGGGCTGAAAGAAGAACTCACACTGATTTGCAAGAATCACAAGCTTTTGATTCAAAGCAAGATTGACAGTGGGCCGCTGAGTGAAGAACTCAAGGGCTTCAGTTAGTATTTAGGTACTTTCTTCTATGGGCTTCAAGAGACTAGGGAGTTCGGTTCCTAGGGGCATAGTGTGGGTGGTTCTCCATTTGATTGACAGCCTTGTTCACTACGAATGTTCCTTCCCAGAGCATCTGATTTTAATCATGTGCATAACCACTTATGCATAGGCATAAGGTGGTAAATCAGGATTGCTCCCCAAAGTTCACTTGGGTACACAGTCTTGTCTTATTGTGAAGGCACCTAAAACCAGTCAGGCTGGATTGCCCCGTTGCCTGTAGTCTCCAGATGTACTGGGAGTATGTCTGGATAGGCTCTTAAGTTTGACGGTTGTTCAAGGGAGAAGAGAGGACTGGATGCCCCTCGGTGCAGGTGGGGTCCTAGGTTGCTAACAGGTTTCTGGGTACCATTTTTGGAGAGAGTGTGTGTGGAGAGAGAGACAGAGAGACAGAGAGACAGAGAGACAGAGGCAGAGGCAGAGACAGAGGCAGAAGCAGAGAGACAGACAGACAGAGTATCTCAAGCCCATTTGAGTCCCAAGTTGCTAAACTATTTTCTATACTTGCCTGGTTCATGTTTAGGTATACAGTTCAGTATTTTAAAGCTCACCAATAATGTTGCATAGCCAACACTGTCATCTTCAGAACCTTTCCATCTTGCAGAACCAAATTTCTATGACTACTAAACAACTTCTTATTTCTTCCTCCTTTCTTTGTTCCCTTGCCACTGGTGACCACCGCTGTACCTTCTGCTTCTGAGCTAGACTGCACTTACGCCCCTCACATCATCGAAAGCAGGCATTGCCTGTGTGTCTTGATGGTCTTATTTCGTTTGACACAATGTCCCCCAGGCTCGTCATGCTGTGACATGCGTCAGCTTGTCAGATTCTTGCTCTCACTCCTTTTGGCAACATGGTCTCACTGTGTAGCCCAAAATGGCTTCAGACTCGGAGAGCCTTTTGCCTCAAGTTCCTGAGATTACTTATGTAAAGTTGTACCCCACCACACCAGGCGAGTGGAAGGATTTTAACTATAAATTTTAATTACGTTGAGAGTGTAAGACTCTGGGAATGGTGGGAGGGAGGGTCATAGGATTTATGACCTGTCTGGATGACAGAGCAAGTTCGAGACCAGCCTGGGTAACTTAAGAAGACTCTTCATAAAAATAAAAAGTTAAAACAGGGCCTGAGGATGTGGTGTGTGTGTGTGTGTATCCCCCCCTCCCCCAGTGGTCAAGCACTTTCCTAGTTTGTATCAGACCCTGAGGTCCATTCTCATTACTGCAAAAGAAAATAAATAGCAACAATAATAACAACAACATGACCAAATAACCTGTTTCCGTATTGTGGCTATTAGTAAATTATGTCTTTTAAGAAAGTTTCTCTGTATAAGTTTTAGGGTTATATATCGGCATGAAGTTATTCCTTATATTCCTTACTTTCTTTCTCCCCCATTTCTCCACCCTCCTCCCCTTCAGTCTCATGTAGGCCAGGCTGGTCTTGAACTTACTATGGTAGTCAAAGGCGACCGCGGAACCACATCCCTGACCCCTTTACTTGCCTTGCTTTCCTTATTGATTGGTGATCCCCACTCTGTTCTCCAGGTTGGCCTGGAACTGGTGGGCTCAGGAGATTTTCCTGCCCCAGCCTCAGAGTGCCTGGAAACACGAGAGCCCACTGCTGAACTCAGCTTTCCCCAGGCCTGGGGTTTAAAGCTATGTCTCCCTTTCATTCTTTATATTGGGGACTATCTTTTTTAATTTTGTTTTCCCGGTCAGTCTTCATAGAACTTGATCCATTTTATTAATACTTTAGTAGTTTTTGATTTCATTGGATTTTCATTGTTTTTCTGCTTTTCGTCTAATTGACTACTGTTATCTGTAATTGTCTACTTACCATGAGAATTATATTCCCTTTTAAAATATTTTAGAGTGGATGCTTGATTAATTTAATACATTTGCTCTCTAGAGTAGAGTGGGATAGTGGACATTCTACCGAAAAGCTACAGCCGCAGCCACCGCTCTGAGTTATTTATTTATTTATTCATTTTTTTATTTAATGTATGTGAGTTCACTGTTGCTGTCTTCAGACACACAAGAAGAGGGCATCAGATCTCATTACAGATGGTTGTGAGCCACCACGTGGTTGCTGGGAATTGAACTCAGGACCTCTGGAAGAGCAGTCAATGCTCTTAACCACTGAGCCAATTCTCCAGCCCCACTACTCCATTCTTATACGGCCCTTTAATGTTCTAAATTTGCTCCTATGCACAGATTTAGCTATAGTCAACAAACTTATATGTTTCATTTCATTTTCACTCAACAAGTTATTTCTCTTAAATAACGTTTTTTGACTTGGGTGTTGTTTGATTTGTATATATATTTGATAACTCCAGATAACTTCTAGAAATAATCTTTTATAATTAATAATTATATTTTGGACATTGATAATGCTTCACATAATCTCAACCTTTGAAATTTTTAAACTGTCTTATAAGATACAGTATAATCCATCTTGATGAACTTATGCCTTGTTGGGTAGCATGGCATTGTCTTAGGTTGGGTATAAAGTTCTACAATAATTATACCAGATTTTTGACAATGCTGTTCAAGTATCATTACTTGTGCTAGGTAGCTTTTGTCAGTTGAGACAAGCTAGAATTACCTGAAATGAGGAACCTCAACTGAGACAATGCCATCAAATTGCCTGGAGGCAAGTTTATAGGCAATTTCTTGATTAATGATCAATCTGTGGGTGTGGCTCGCTGTGGGTGTGGCTCGCTGTGGGTGTGGCTCGCTGTGGGCTACTCATTCCAGGCAGTCCTAGGAAATATAATAGAAAAAGACAGAGAAAACCATAGGGAGCAAGTCAGTCAGCAGCGTTTGTCCCTGGTCACTTTTCTCCTTCAGTTCCTGTCTCCAGGTTCCTGCTTGAGTTCTGGCCCTGATATCTCTCAGTGATGGACTCTGATGTGAAAATGTGTAAGACAAATAAACCCTTCCATCCAGGTTACTTTTTGTCCCCCGCTCCTTTAAATGATATCAATAGAAAGTACACTGAGTTATTACTCCTTTCATTTCTAATTTTTTAACCACCAGTTATTTTAATGAACATTTAGTATTATTTGGTCCACTTGATGGATTGACTTTTTCATTACTGTGAAATATCCTTTATTAGTCCTGGTTCTATTTGGAATTCTTTACTCTTTTTTACTAGATAGTAACAGTGCCAGCGCCACCATCCTTGTAGCTAGTGCTCACCCGGCAAATATTTCTCATCCCTCTCTTTTCAGCTATAGTGTATTCCTTGTAGATAGCAAGTATTTGGTTCATGCTCTTACAGCTAGCCCAATAATCCCTTCCTACTAACTGTATATTTTAATCGTTTACATTTAATGTAATCATCAATGTGGTTGAGTTAAAATATATATCTTGCTATAATTTCCTATCTTGTTTCTCATTTTTCATTTTCTTTATTTCTTCCTTTGCTGTTTTGGGGATCCATTTTATTTTCAATTGTCTTATTTTACTTTATCTCCATTTTATTATCTTTATTTGTTGTTCTAGAGTTTCAAGTATGCACTTTTAGCTCACTATACCCTCCCTTTAAATAATATTATCCACTAAATATATGAGATATATATATATATATGTATATATATATATAGACAGCTGTTACCATCCCTCAAAGAAAGTAACCCATTTTACCTCTATGTAGTGAGCTTGTTTATTTGTGTATATGCTTAGACAACTTTTGTTTTCACTGGTTGCAATCAATTGGTCAGTTAATGGTAATATCCATGTTGTGCTGCCAGATAAGACAGACACATTGCCAGTAAGAAAGGCTTACATCTTTACTTGAGAGACTCTAAGAAACAAGAACCCTGTGGATACTCTTCTTGTTTATTTATTTTTTTTATTTTTAGTATTGCCTACCCCAAGATTACATATTACACCCTGTGGTTATGTAAGATGACTAAAGCAGGCAATAAGGCAAAGTCAGCATTAGAATCCAGGTCTTACAGACAGTCAATGATTTGAATATTTAATATTTTCTGTTTGTACGTGTGTGTGATTTTCCTATGTATGTTTAAAAGAATGAACACATGGCTTTTCAAAATGGATGTTAACATTTTAAAAATCAACCCATATGGTTTTAAAAACAGAAACACACCCAGTGAAAGAAACAAAAGTTATATAAATCTCATTTGTCCAAAATAACTACTTAATATTTTCTTGTATTCCTTATTTTTTCCAGTAAATTGTCCCTTTTAAAGATTTATTTTTATTTTATGCATACTGGAGTTACAGAGAGTTGTGAGCTGCCATTGGGGTGCTGGGAACAGAACCTAGGTCCTCTTCAAGAGCAGCAAGTGCTTTTAACCACTGAGCCCTGACTCTGGGTCCCTCAATTCTCTTTTGTACAGTTTTTTAAAAAATATTTATTTATTTTTTAGCTGTCTTCAGACACACCGGATCCCATTACAGATGGCTGTGAACCACCATGTGGTTGCTGGGAATTGAACTCAGGACCTCTGAAAGAGCAGTCGGTGCTCTTAACCACTGAGCCATCTCTCCAGCCCTCTTTTGTACAGTTTAAGCTTATAATATACAACATTTTAAAGTATGGCCTACAAAAGTTTGTACGGATGGCAAAAGAATGGCCTGGTGGCAAGTGTTTGTCATTCAAATTATGGACAGGTTTTAGAGAGGCAGACAGTAGTCACTCAGCCTCCCTGTCCACTCATAAGGCCATCAAAACCCATGCAAGTCTTAAAGCCTGTGCTCTTTCTGCTATGGTTACATCGTTTGTGTTTTGTATTCCAGTGGCTTTCTATCACTTATGTAACAAACAAGCATTCAGCCACAGTCTTCAGAGAGAGGAAGAATAACGGCTAAGACTGACTAATTTTTTTTTGTGTGTGTATTGCAACGGGAAATATATGTTTGAAACATTTTGCATATTTTTTGCTTTATGTAAAAACAGATTAACAGGAAAATAAGGCATTATTGATAATGGCTCAAGGAGATTCTAGTTGGTAAAGCAGGGTTGATCTTGAATGATTAAACTTCCAGAGAGTTTATTATCAGACTCCAAAGGGAAACTTTAGTTGTGCATGCAGTAGCAGACGGTTTCAACAGTTTCTGGGGGAGCACCGACAGAAGTTTATACATGTTGCTGAAGGCAAGAGCAGAAGTGAGCTGCAGTGGAATGTCACATATGTTCTGACAGTTTCCTCTTGATTAGACAGTTATGACAACGAATGAAATCATGTCAGAAACTTACAGCACCTTGTTGATCAGAATCCTTCTTTGAAAGCTATCTGTGAGAGCCCTCAGGCATTGAACCTCACAATACAATGTTATTAACCTCCTTTAAAGGTATTTTATTGATTAAACATTAAATTATACTTAATCATAGATTTCACATTTTACTGCCCCAATATCTTTTTATAAATACTTAGGATTTTCTTTTCTTCTTTTCTTCTTTCTTTTTTCCTTCTTCTTCCTCTCTCTCTCTCTCTCTCTCTCTCCCCTCTCTCTCTTTCTCTTCTCTTCTTTTTTTCTTCTTTTCTTTCTTCTGAGACAGGGTCTCAAGCAGTGTGTGCTTGCCTCAAACTCTATGTTGCCAAGATGGCATTGAAATCTGCTCCTCTTGCCTCACCTCCCAAATTGTAGTGGGACCACAGATGAGCGCCACCCTGTCTGGTTAAATATTAATATAACCGCATTTTCCTTTTTTTCTTAAGAGGTTTCTTCAACATTTCTAGCAGTTCTGTTCATACTAAATTATCATAGTTTATATGTGCATGTTTGAAAGTATTTTATTATACTTTCATTTCTGAAAGATTTAAGAATTCTAGGTTCAGCCGGGTGTGGTAGTGTACACCTTTATTCCCAGCATTGGGGTGGCAGTGGCAGTGGCAGTGGCAGTTGGATCTCTAAGTTCAAGACCAGCCTGATCTACAGAGTGAGTTCCAGGACAGCCAGGGCCACACAGAGAAATGCTGTCTCCAAAACCCAAAAACTAAACCAAACCAAGCAAATAAACAAACAAAAAGGATTCTAGGTTTATTGTTAACATTTTCAAGTCTTAACATGTGCTTTCTTTTTAGCTGGATGGCTTCATGAAAAGCCTGATGTAATTTCTATCTTTGTTTACATGTATGTAATGTGTGTATGTATGTATGTATCTATGTATGTGTGTGTGTTTTCTCTGGTGGATGTTAGGTGTTCTACCGGATTTCAGCAACTTTACTATAATGTAATTCTTAAATCTGTTGCTAGATTCCAAAGATATATGAGAGAGAATGCTAACAAGCCTTGGTGTGGTTACACATTTCCCTGATTTGACGTTTTATTGAACTTGAACTGCAGGTTGACACTTTTCTTCTATTTGGAACTCTTTCAGTTAATGCTACAGAAGCTCCGGCTCCCTGTGGCACGGAGAGGACTAACTCATCCTTACTGTTATGAGACTGCGCACTCCTGGGGAATAAGGTCTTTCTATCGTTGCTCGTCACAGCTGGGGTCGACTTCCGTTCTCGTGGAAGCTCTGGGAACTGGTTCGCTGCCCCTTTGAGATGCTTCCTTTCTGCAGTTAGTTTCCAGTTAGTTTTTTCTCAAGCAGGTACAATTCAGTACTTCTCCCAACAGTCAGGAAAGACCCCTCAGTTGATATCTGGAGTTCTACCCTTCCGGCGTTCTGCTCTTGGCTGCCATGGGCTACCAAATTCTGATATCTGCCCTTCGCTGCCATGGACTACCAAATACTGGTATCTGTCTTTTCAAGTCAGCGTATTTCTTGAGCTGGGGCCTGGAAACTATGACAATACATTAGGTGGGGGCATCTGAATGACTCTGTTTGTTTGGTTTTCTTACCTTACAGATCACTGCCTTACGCTGTTGTCCAATGTCTAAAGATTGTCCCACCTGTCCTGTCAGATTTTCCATTTGTACATGAAAGGGGGAAGAAATCCAGCCCCTGCTACTCCGTCTCGGCAATAACAACTGTTCTTACCTGGAAAGACTTTTAAAACTGAGCCGAATTCATCTCACGTTCAGAAATTCAGTATTAGCCAGGTCTGGTGTGGAATAACTAAGTACTTGGGTGACCGTGACACACAGCTATTACTGGATACTATATCTTGATATGTTAGGTGGTCTTGCTTATGTATTTTCTATTTCAATGGAGGGTCACATGCTTACATTTTTTTTTTAAATGGGAAGTGGGAAGGAAGTGGCAGAGGGGTCAGATGGCCCTGTCAGTACCCGTGACTCTTGGAGAACATCTAGACATCACTCCACCATCTGGAGTTTGGTTCTGAATACAAAAGGAAGCTCTAGGTCACAAAGACACCAACGAGAATTGTGTCTTTCCGGGAGAGTTTAGGAGATGGGGACACAAATTCCCAAAGGTAAAGAATGAGTGAGTTGACCCAAGATGCCACCACTTGTTGTCTCAACTCATCTGCCAAATTCTGGAGCTGCACAAGAAGGTGGCTAAGAAGCCAGGTAGAGGGGCTAGAGAGAAGGCTCAGGGGCTAAGAGTTGCTGTTTGGTTTATAAAGCCTGGGTGCGGTTTATTTCCCAGAACCCGTGTCGTGCTGCTTACATCCACCTGTAACCCCAGCTGCAGAGGATCCAATACCTTCTTCTGATCTTCATCCACACACATGGATGCCTACACACACACACACACACACACACACACGCACACACACGCACACACACGCACACACACGCACACACACGCACACACAC
>NW_021605338.1:118248-129056 GCF_004785775.1 Grammomys surdaster | reverse complement strand
CACACACGCACACACACGCACACACACGCACACACACGCACACACACACACTGACAAATCCTCAGAAGCCAAACAGAGAAGCAGATTGGCCTTTTGGGCAGACTTATGGACACAAGGAAGCTGGATCAAAGAGAAGAGATTAAACATGTCTCCCAGCTGCAGCCCTGGAATGTTATGTTATGGAAGTGTGAGCAGAGAGATGCGTGAACCCATGATAAGATATAACCTCGGCTAACTCAGTCTGTGGTTTGATAAAGAATGGTCTTCCCTTCACTGCCTTGCAGAGGGCAAGCCAAGCCTTCTCTGGATGTGTGGGATGCCAGCCAGAGCCTCTGCATTCTTAACATGTGGGTCTCTATTAAGAAATTACCAGGGAAGCCGGGAGTCAGAGCACATGGTAGAAAGGAAAAAAAGACAACAAAACTGCAGACACTACACCCATCGAAGGTCCAGTGATTACAGGAATCAATAAAAGCTTTAAAACAATAGGGATGGATGTGTTTAGGAAAATAGACACAAAGGCAGAGAAAAATACATAGGTAATTTCTCAAAATGAATTGGATTTATTTTTGCCATCAACTTACAATGGGACAGCTTAAAATATGAGCAAGATTAAGGTGTAACAGCTTGCTAGAAAACATAAAAGTCTTACTGTCCTATTGTGAGAAAATGCCATGACCAAAAGCAACTTGGGGAGAAAAGACTTCATATCAACTTCTTTGATTTTTATTTATTATACTTCCAAGAACCTGGAGGCAGGAGCTGATACAGAGATCATGGATGGGTGATGCGTACTGGCTTGTTTCCTATGGCTTGCTTACCCTGCTTTCTTATAGAACCCAGACCCCTTATCCCAGAGGTAGCATCACCACAATGAGCTGGCCACTCCCACTTCAAATCACTCAAGAAAATGGACCACACTGGCTTGCATACAGGCCAATCTGGTGGGGCATTCTCTGTCTCTGTCTCTCTCTTTTGAATTTTTGAGACAGAGTTTCTCTACATAGCCCCACGATCCTGGACTCATGTAGAGACCAGGCTGACTGAACTCACAGAGATTCTCCTGCCTCTGCTTCCCATGTGCAGGGATTAAAGGCATGTACCACTGTGCCCAGCCAAGGTGAGGGCATTTTCTCAATTGAGGTTCCCTCTTCCAAAACAACTCTGAGTATATATAAAATGTATCCACAGAGAAAAAGAAATATAAGACATTATCTCTGAATTTTCCTAAAACAGATAAACTATAGCAAGCACAAAATTGGAGGAAACTTCCTGGATGTTTCTATTTCACTTATGAACTCATGTGGGGGTGGATACGAGGAAAAACTCACAAGTAAAACTTTTAAAAGTTAAAAGACAAGAAAGGAAAACATAAAAATCAGCCAGAACTCAAACTGTTTGAGCTCCCCGAGAGTATCTACTGAGAGTAACTTCCAGCACTTCCCAGAGACGCCAGATCCGCAGATATGCAAGCCCTTCAGACTTTTGTGCTTTGTTGGTATGTTACCTGCCTATCGTGCCTCCTGGAGAGGTCCCTTCCGAGTCTTTGTAGAAGTTACTGTGATAGAAATGGTATGTAATTACCCCATCGTATCATTTAGGCAATAGCGATGATGTCTGTAGTCTGTGAATGTTCGGGTAGCAGCAATTTCCCCCGTGTTTTTGACCCATGTTTAGTTGAGTCTCTAGAGGGAGGGCTCTGTCTGCACCAGTGCAAAGGGATGTGGGAAAGCAGAAGTTATAGGGGAGGGAACTTAAAAAAGGCAAAGAATTAAAGCAGACAAACTTTGCCAAAGAGAGCCTAGAACCAATATGAAGAACAATAAAGTGTATAGGAAACGAACAAGCAGAAGGAGAATTTGTCATCAGCACAACTGCGAAAAAGTTCCAGACGGACACACAGAAATGCACATTGGAGGAAAGAACAGCATAAAGGCTTAGGATGTTGGTAAGTGTGGTCCAGTATAGACTGTACAGAACAATACAGGGACTGTAAAGTCTTATACACCAATATGTATGTGCAACTGATATTCACGACAATAATAAACTCAAGTTTGTGATGTGGGGGCTGTCGACAGAAAATGGTTTAAAAAAAAAAAAGATACAGAAAACTGTTTGTTCTGAGTCAAATAGGAATGACCATGGGGCCCGAAAATGGAGTCATGTTACCCTGAACGATATGTTCTACTGTGGAAGAGGACATTAGAACGTCATAAATTAATATGTATGTCCAATTCATTGATGTGGCTGGCTAAAAGAATTCTGGGAGATCTCTTTTGTGGGTTTCAGATGACACAGCCTTCAGCTTTAGAGTTGGTAGGGGAGTAGAGACCTGTTATAAGCTTACTGATACAATCTGAGAAAATTCCCCAATAGAATTAGACCAGATACAAAATTTAAGGTAATCAGCTATTCAAGGGCTTAAGATAGTTGAAGATAATTTTGCCCAGTGACGTTCCGTCTCTCTATGATCACCAGAGACTTAGGTAGCTAATGTCTAGTAGTCTCCAGGAGCTTTAAGGAGGTTACAGCAGGAACCAGAGAAATGAGAAGGGACCGTCAGTGGGTGGGTGGGGGCAATAGAAAAAGGAAGAGCACAATGGTGGGGAGTGGTGAGGGAGGCTTTAATTAGGGAGGAAGTGGGAGATTGATATGGAAAAGTGCTATGTCAAGCATAGCTCCAGGGGACAGACATGACAGGAGCATTGTGGGGATGAAGAAAGACACAGACACACAGAAAATCCTGGGTCAAGTGGTCTGGGCTCTTGGCTGGGGAACCTTCAGCACTCCAGAGCTCAGTTTGTTTACTATACAAAGTTTTATGCAGAGAGGTTATTACATATAGATGAATGAGGCAAGGTTTATGGTGTAGATCTGGACCAAGGAGACAGGTTTAGCTTATCTTGGTAGACGCAGCTCTGTAGGAGTCTCTGAAGGAGCTGTCTTCAGGCCACACATGCCCAGTGGGGGAAAGCTGTGGTGGTGGATTCCTACATACACTATCAACACCCGTACCAGAGGAAGGCTTTGCTGTTCCCCCATCAGCCTGAGGCTGTGGGGTCCTTGTCAAAACCATGCTAGTGTAGGCAGCACGCTCAGATCTTCGCTCACTCAGAGTTTCCTCTGCTCCCTACAGAAGGAGTGAGGAGGGAAAGCTATCAGTAAGGCTGTCTGAAAAAGTCACAAGGGACATGTTATAATCCACTTTCAGTTACACATAATAGCTATATAGTGTGTGTGTGTGTACGTGTACTGTATCATCTTAGTCAGGGTTTGCATTACTGCAACAGAACACCATGACCAAAAAGTAAGTTGGGGAGGAAAGGGTTTATTCGGCTTACACTTTCAGATCCATAGTCCATCATCGGAGGAAGTCAGGACAGGAACTCAAGCAGGGGTGGAACCTGAGGCAGGAGCTCATGCTGAGGCCACGGAGGGGTGCTGCTTACTGTCTTTCTTCCTATGGCTTGCTTGGCCTGCTTTCTTATAGAACCCAGGACCACCAGCCCAGAGACGGCACCACCCTCCATGAGCTGGGCCCTCCCCACACTGATCACGATTGGAGAAAATGCCTTACAGCTGGATCTCATGGAGGTATTTTCTCAACTGAGGCTTCTTCCTCTCTGATGACTCTAACTTGTGTCAAGTTGACACATAAAACCAGCCAGTACATACATACAAGACACACATTACAAATATACACAAATATAGTTTAAATAAAAATTTCTAATCTGGGCTGGCAATGCTTCACGCCAAGAACCATAAACTATCTAATACTAGATATGAAAAGCCCCTTTTTGAGTTGTTGGTAAGGGCTGTACAACAGGTTCCTAAAACATGTACCTATTGCTGTTGCCCTTGCCTGCCTCCCAGAGGTTGAAGATAAATCCTTATTGCTATAGGGACTATGCACTTTGGACACAGGACCTGCATGATCGGAGCACAATCAGAGCACGATCTGACCCAAAGCCTTCTCCCTATGTACTTCATGGTACCAGAAGGTACCGTGTAAGCATCCAAGGGAGAGATGGAACCAATAGTCCTGTGGGGCTATTAGGCCTATAAACTACAACAGTGTCCTGCATGGCATTATATACCTACAGATGCAACAAGTGGCATTCACACCTTTGTGGTAACCCACAGCTTTTAAAAGATCAAGTCAACAAGAGGGTACTGGAAACCTAGCCAACAAATCAAGGGCTAGGGAAGTCATGGGGCTTAAAGGAGAACCTACCAGGGCTCATAGATTTTAATGTATGATCCACAGCTGCTGGCACTATTTAGGAAGGATTAGGAGGTGTGGTTTTGTTGGAGGATGTGTGTCACTGGGATTGGGCTTTGACGTTTCAAGAGCAGAAAGGGTGGAACGATTTTAAGAGCTAGGATGACAGGAAGTTTGTGGTGTCTCTAAGTTTGACCAGTTTCTATATTACATGTAAATGTACCGAATGTGAGAGTGTGTCTCCTGGGAATGTCTGAGAAGCTACAACCGGAAGTCTCATCAACATGGCTGCTTCAGTGTGATCTGAGCAAGGCTGGCACCAATAGACATGCTCACATGGAAGGGCAAAATCAACCGTATGGGATCCTAACCAGAGACAAAAGACGACAGCGACCAAGGAATGCTAACAGAGGGAGAAACAGCCTTCCCAGGGGAGAGCTCCCAGATGGGTTGTCCCATTTATTTATTTATTTATTTATTTATTTATTTATTTATTTATTTATTTATTTGTGTTTCTGCTTGTATGAATGTATGTCATGTGTGTTCAACTCATTCAGAGTCCAGAAGAGCATGTTGGATCCCCTGGCATTGGAGTTATAGGCAGTCATCAACCACATGACAAAGGCTGGGAATTGACAAGGACTGGGGGAGATCAAGTCCTCGGGAAGAGCAAGAAGTGATCTTAAACTGCTGAGCCATCGTTTCAGTTTCCGTAAGTAAAAATACTGTAGTGGACTCAGAAGAAGTCAAGGTAGAACAAATGACACAAAATGGACGAATCGGAATAAAACAAAACACAAATATGCCAAGTGTAAGTCTAAATTTTACCCGTTGCTATATTACATGTAAACGTACTAAAAATCCAGTGGAGACAGGGTCATGTTAGCCTCTCTGACTTTTGAACGGACCTGGAGTTCATAAAGCATGCTCATCAAGAACAGCTGAAAAGCAGGCACTGCTAGAGCATGTTATTGAAGGTGTGCAGAACTCCTGGGGGGCCTGGATGACTCAGAAGGACTGGGTGCCACCCCACCGGCAGAAGGGCAGAATGGAATGTTGATGGACAAAGGCTAATTACCTTGTCTTGAGCTAGCTTTAGCTGGGGACAGCCATTCCTTGCCTAGAGCGTCCTGTGACTAACAGATCAAAATCTTTTGAAATCTCAACTTAGCAGAATACTAGCATCCGTTAACCTAAAAGCTAAGAAGGTCATCAGATCAGATCGCATCTGAGGGCTTTGGAAAAGCTTCTCCCACCTTGCCCTAACTACTTCTCTCAAGAACCCATCGATGTATTTAGACCTGCCTTGATTTATAACTTTCCTTGTCCTGTAACACTATAAAACTGCCTTCGAGTTTGGAGCATGGAATTTGGGGTAATCTAAGTCTGTGTTCCCAGGCTGTAGTCTCTCAGAATAGCTCCAGAATAAACTTATTTTTTATTCCTTTTAAGATGAGAGCTGTGCTCTTTTTATTGACAATTGTGGAGCCACCAAATGGGCCTTAGAGATCCATCCAGCGTTCTCTTGCATGAGTCATCTGGGTGGCAGCCAGGTACCTGCATGGACTGATGGAGTCCAGGCCAGGCCACCTGTTACTTCCTGAGGTGGATTGTAGGGGAGTCCTTTCCTGGGCTCTGGACCTCCCACGGCTTGGTAGCTGGTTCATTTGTTTATTCTGAGCTGCCTAATTAAGGATCCTAACTTGATAGCTACCTATTTGGTCTGTTTTCAAGTATTTCATTGAAGGCATCTGTTTTGTTTGCTTTGAAAGAATTTCAAGGTCTAGACATTTAGTTCGGTTTTGTTTGTTTGATTTTGGATCTCTAAAGGCAATTTGATTTTTGCTTTTTGAAACTTTGAAGGCATTTTGGTTTCTGTTTGTCTTTGAAATATTTTGACCTAGCATTTGGCCTTTGTCTCCTGACACCCCTCTTCAAATGCCTAATTCTCCTTTTCCCTGATGCTTCTCCGGTGACACTGCCACACCTGTAGCTCAGGAATTTTGAGTGCTTGTTCCTAAAGACACCAGAGTCACTTATTCTCTCTCACCCAAAAAGTGTCAGGGAAAACACCCCACAGTGCACTGGCCTTGGGCCTAATAGAGAACCCAAACACACCTCACTCCTGGGTCAGAAGAAACTTTTTTGGCTCTCCTGGGGAGACAGGTAAGGGACTGACTGGTCATCTGGTGTCTCGAACCCACTTACATTCATGTAAACAAGATAACCCCAAGGACCAGATGGGAGAAGAAAGATGGTGATTTTAGGCTCAGAGCTGAGAAAGCCAATCCCTAAAGTATCACCCAGAACAACCCAAAACAGATTTTACCCCTAGCTAGCACAGACAAGCAATATTTCAGGAATACATATATTACATACATACATACACACACACACAGAGAGAGAGAGAGAGAGAGAGAGAGAGAGAGAGAGAGAGAGAGAGAGAGAGAGACAGATTTCTAAAAAGGAGGGAATGTTCAGAGTTACACTGCCGCCGATTCAAGACCACAGGTTTCAACTTAAAGGGAGTAAGAGTTAATTCTGGAGCCATTCTGAGTGGCTATGGTCTAGAAATACAGATTTACATGAACCCAAATTTCTCATTCCAACGTGGAAACAGTTTGGCGGAGTTTTATAGTTTTACAGAACAAAGAAAGTCATAAAATCAAGACAAGTCTTAAAATACACTGATGGGTCTATCACAGAGACAGTTACAGCAAGATGGGGAGAAGCTTTCCATAGGTCTGAGATGCTCTCTGGTGACACTCTCAGCTTTTGGGCTGATGGCAGCTAGTAGCTCTGTTATTAAATAAGTTTTTTTTAACCTATTATTAACAGGATATTAGTGCTGACACAGAGGTAGGCAAGGAATGGCTGTCCCAGGGCTCCAGCAGCTCTGGTTTAGGTAGTTGGTCTCTTTCCTGTAACACAATTTTCTGTTCACCCAGGATCACATTTTGTGCGTGTGTGGATTGCAAGTTGTTTATTAAATATTCTAAGGTCTCTCCTAGCTAGGAAGGCTCATTCATAGGATCTGATGTAGACGAGGCTTAGCGGGCAGGGCTGCAGTCTTCAGGATAGATGACTAGCTGGTAAAGCCGTTGAGGAACTCCAGACCGTATCAAGACTATTAGCCATCACGATCCAGATACGAATTATGTTTCTTGTACCCTCTTTATCTGACATGGCATTTACATATGACAGGTGGCAGGGCTACTAGATCTCAGCTTAAGTCATCAAGAACACAGTGTGGTCTAGTGGAGTGAAGGCAGCAGATGACAGACACAGACACATGTACCTGAAATACCAAACATCTGCAGAATTTAAAATTAGGTTGACTGTGTCTTTCCCTCTTTTTATGGTTATTTGTACTCTATGTGCTAGCTCATTTGTGTTTAAATACTTGAACTTTGGAAGGAGTCACTGTAGTATTGTTCTCCTTTTTAACTAATAAGCTACAAATGCTGTTCAATTAATTTTTAAATCCTGGCTAATTGTTTTGTAGGACATTTTAAATACAAGAAACATCAGCACTTAAGGTATAAAACATCAATAACGTAATTAGAGATTGATGGTTTTTGCATAATTTGGACAGAAAGGGTTGACACAAATCTTTGGATATCTCTAGCTAGAGTAAGTGGAGTTCAAATTTAATTGAAAAATACTAGAGTTTTTTTTTTAATACACACACATATATGTATACAACACATATATAGATACAAAGTAGAGATATTAAATATCACAATTTTAAGATCTAATTACAAACCTTGCCTTTATAGATAGTCAGCCATTATATTAACTATGCGAAACAATTATTTTTGGAGAGTTATACCTATTTAGAATATTCCTACTAAATTAAATAGTGATTGTGAAAGTTGCTTTAATGGACAAATCTTTAAGTCTGTTCATCCAATTTGGTCTACTAGGTAAACAAGTAGCGTATCTTGTAAAGAACTTTTAACTATGGTACTAAGATTAGAATCACAGAGTCTTCATCTAAGGATAAAGAAAACCAGATGCTTGCATCAACTAAAAGGGGAAAAGGGCTATCACATCAAAAACTCCATTCTGACTGAAAGATCAGGACTGTGGCCATGTATTCCTAACTCGTTCTTAGGATAGGAAACCCAAGGCTGTCAACTTTCTCACCGTCTGGGAGCACACTCACGAGGGACTCAAAAATGTTGGATGATGTTTGTTTAACACCACTGACAATTGAGTACCCCCAGTAACTCAACATCTCTCTCACTTTTTGTTTCTTAAATACTCTGTAATTAGATTTTTAAAATTGTCCATGATATTTAACATTCCACCTGGTGAATTTCTAGGTGATAAAATACTACTAATGTTACTCTCAATGAAGTTACAAATGAAGAAATTATGTCCCAGGCCATAGTCACTCCGAATGGACCCAGAATAAACTCTCCGATTCCCTTTAAGATGAGGGCTGTGGTTTTTTTTTGATTGACAGAGGAAATAATCTTCAGCTGTCCGAATTGTCTCAAAGATCAACAAATAAAACAAAAAACCCCAGCAGAATCCAAGAGTTATGCTAACTCTGTCCTCTTGGACTGTAGGTGTACCTTCCAAAACTTATAAAGAACTCTGAGTATGCCTTTCAGTAACATATATCTAAAACAAACAGACCAACGGGTACACGCGAGTGTGTGTGCGTGTGCGTGTGTCCATTCTTGGAGCCCAGAGGATGATAACCGGTGTCTTGCTCTATCATTTTCTACCATATTCCCTTGAGATGGTGTGCCCACTGAATCTTGATCTTGGTGATCCTTCTGTCTTCAAATTTTCCTTCTAATAGTAATGGAACGTAAACCTGGGGTTTGTAAAGAAGTGGTTTCCGGTGATCCAATAAACCTTTCCCCACCTGCTTGTCATCGATGTCAGAATAGGGCACGGCAGCCCCTTCACGTTTGTTTAATTACTAATAGTTTCAACAGTCTATTGTGCATACACAGATCTGAAAGCAGAGAATGAGGTTTTGAGACGGGACAAGGGGTGAGGTGTAAACTTATTTCTCAGCAGCTTATAAACGCTTACTCACTATAAGCGCTGTTTTGAGCTTTGCCCTTGACATCATGTTGGTTAGACTCTGGGATGCCAAATGACACTGTGGAAGAACATTTACCTGGGAATATATTAAAAGCATTAGGACTACACCTTAACTGCAAAATGAATAAAGAAAAAAAACCCCAAAACACAGCAGAGTTCAGAAAAGAAAGTAATATCAAAGTTACGGCAGCGACTAGCAGGTGGTCTTTTTTTTGGGGGGGGGGGCAAAGCTGTGATAAAATGAGGTCTCAGGGTAACAGTCTAGGAAGGGCACCCAAAGCAAATACAAGGGTAGCAGCAATACAAGTCTCAAACTGTTGAGCATTAACGTGGCTTTCCAGTGAAGGAGTGTGTGAGAGTGTGACTCAATCTCAAGAGTTTCTAGTGGATCAAAGACAAAGAAACAGATAGCCAGTAGCAGAGAGACTTGCCCCAGTCAAGTGTCTCTGCCGTTCAGCCATCAATCTGCAACAGGGCAGGAAAGAAAAAGACCCAGGTTCCACAAACAACCGTGTCATAATAGCTATGTGACCTTGTCCAAGTCTTAAGACACCGAGCTGGGGGGGGGTGCTGTTTCGTATAAACACGTTTCCAAGGTTTAGCAACTTGAGGACAGGGGGATCAGAGAGTGTGTGCCTGGATGGGCATCCTGCTAGCTGACAGGGTGTCCAACTTTGTGCCCTCTCCCCTTTCTAGCCAGACTCTATTCTTTGAACCACGGGGATGAGCGGTTTGAGTGCAGAGTGAGCAGAAAGGCGAAGGCAAGAAGAAGGAACTCCTACCACCCGCGTTCCCCCGCCCAGCCACGGAGCTCCCGGAGCCGCCTTGGGGAGGAGGGGGGGAGCCCCGCAGCACGGAGACAGACGCGGGGCGTGCACGCCCGGGCGCAAAGCAGCGCCTGGGAACCGGACGGACGCTGCGCGCGGGGCGCTCCGAGCTTACAAGCTACGGGTATCGGCGTCGCGCCTAAGCCGCCCCACCCAAGCGCCCGCCCCAAATTTCCCGGGCTGGGTAATCCGGGTGCACCTTCCGATCGTGGCCCCGCCATCCGCCCGATCTCAGCGAGCGCGTGAGAAAGGAGGAGGGACGCCCCCAGCTGTTGGCCTCCAGCCCGGCCAACTCCCGCTTCCACCCGGGCTTCGGCCTTTTGTACCCGCCCCCCGTGACCCGCCCAGCGGCTCCCCCCCCCCAAAGCCCCCGTCGCCCCGCCCTCCGGCCCTTCCCGGCGACGAGCCTGCTCTTCCAGCTACCGGCTGCCCTCCTTCCGCGCTCCTCTGCTCCTCCCCTCCCTCCCTCCCGCCCGCGCAGGCTGTTCCCGCTCCCTCCCCAGGCAGCCGTTCCCTCGCGACGCTCCCCTCCCCCCGCGGCTGTTCCGCCGCCTGGCCTCCCCTCCCCCCAGTCGGAGCTCACTGTCTCCAAGATGGCGGCCGTGTCAGTTTGGGGCATCTCCGCGGTCCGGCCCGGGCCCCCGGGATCTCGGCTGTCTTCCCCCCAGGTAAGTAGCCGAGGGGCAGCCCCC
>NW_021605338.1:84381-113248 GCF_004785775.1 Grammomys surdaster | reverse complement strand
CCGGGAGCCGGGGCTCACGGGCGCCGAGCAGCCAGGCCGCGGAGCCTGGGGCTGCTGTGCGGGCTCGCCCGCTCTCCCTCGGGGGCGCGCCCGCCGTCCGCCCGCCGCTCCCGGCGCCGGGCGCGCACTCCGGGCTGTGCGGAGTGCGCGGAGATCCGAGCGGGGTTGAGCGGTGCGGGGTGACAGCCTGGTGGGTGCTGTGGTGTGGAGCAGGCAGCACGTGTGGTGTTGTGTCTGTCGGACTGTCAGCCCCCAGCCGGGACGGGTGGCGGCGGGTTTGCCTGTCAAGAGCTCTGCGACTTTGGGCCGGACCTGCCCGACCTGTCAGGCTCCGTCACAGCCGGTGTCCCCTCGCTGCTCTTCTGAGCCGGCCCCTTGGAGCTAAGAGTTTGGAGGAGCTGGGGCTAGAGCTTACGGTGCTCCTAACTCCACGTGATTTCATTGTTAACTTACTCTTTGGGCTGTGTTTCCATAGAATGGGAACGGCGGAGCGGTCCGTTGGCAAACTGCGGGACTCTGCCGCTTCAAGTTTTTTAAAGTTCCCTGGGCTTTAAATCGAGGGCGCGAAGATGTGTTTTGGCTTGGGAGACAGAGCGGGAAGGGCTTTCGGAGCCGGTTGGTCTTTCTTTCTAGCCGCTAGTATACTTTCTGAGAGTTAGGGTTCAGATCCTCAGAGCGTTGGTTTCTGCAGACTTGGGAGATTGGGGAAACTTCCGGCCGGAAAGACAATGAGTGGCTGTCATTCATTCTTCCACCTGAAAACTCAGCCTTATAGGGTGTTCCCAACTTCTTAGGTCTCCGTTCTCGTTACTTTAAAGTTAACGTCTATATAAAAAAACTTCCCTTGAGTAATAATTCTGATATTTGTCCTCTTAAGACCTCCACTAAAATGAAGGACTCCGCTGGGGGCGACTATATTTAGTTAGCTCATTTTGAAATACATTTTGGCCCCAGGTGCTAATGTTTAGTGGCCCCTCTTGTTTTCTTATTAGAGTTATAGTACTGTTTCTTCCCACATGTATCAGTTTGCCTGCACACTTAGAAATACTCGCTGGAGGAATGCCCCCACCCCTTTTAGCCGTGTTTGGATTATACAGGAGAAGTTCAAAGTTACACTTAGTTTTGGAGGAAAAAGTTCAGAAGTAGTAGTCTATTTGTTTTTGTTTTATTGTCTAATGTTCACTCTGAGATAGCAATCTCAAAGTTAAATTTTTATCAGATCATAGCCAATACTTGGTTTCTGTAGTGCACGATTTTATGTGTATCTGCATTTGCTTCAAATGATTCTAGAACTTTCTTCTAGTTTATCTGTGCAATGTTTGTAAGTACTTTGACAGTTGTTATTTCCTTCAGTATATGGGTATTGGTGAAAATTTAAATGAAATTGGATTATTTCAAAATTCCTTAAGCCCTTTGACACTAAGGTGTCTTCGTTTGCATTAGTATCCTTACCGTGGTGTGTGACGCATCTTCATTGCCTGTCCTATAGGAACTGGTCAGATTGGCAGTGGTTTTCTGCAGATCTGACTGACTGGTTTCTATCCACTGGAACTTTGAAAGACGATTCACTTTTGCTTTCATTGCAGGATTCTTTCTGCTAATCCAGATACTTGTTGAAGTGCTGAATAGTTTCTTGGGGAAAAATGTGGAGGACGAGTTGAACCCATAGCCTGGTGAGCAGATTGCGGAGAACACACTAGCGCCGGTTAGTGATAGCTGAGGCCATGCATGGACGTCTTTATTTTCTCATTTTTACTTTAACTACTCAGCTTTTTTTCCCTTCTTTTTTTAATCCAGTGATTTCTTGATTGTTTTGGAATATTGGTAGTACTATATTTAAACTCTTAGGAGCGTTGTTACACACTGCTTTAAGAAATGACCAGGATGTCTCAGTGGATAACTGATGTACAAGGAAGGCCTTGGTGGAAAACTGATATCATTTTAATTTCTTTTTCAGGCTTAAGATGGTCATTTTCTGCTGGAAGCTGGGAATGAGATGTGTGGAACCCAAGAGTGTGTGTGGTGTAGACACCCATGCGTGGTGCTAGTGAGGAGTTCAAAGATACGTCAGACAAACCAGTCGTTTTGATTTCTGAGGTAAAAGTAGGCTGTAATTCAATTTTGTGAAAGGAGGGAAGACTCAGGCCAGAAATCTTGTATGCTATGGTTAACTGGTTCCCATCCTCCGCGAATCCTGTTTTCCATGGTGTAAGACTTACTCAGCATCAGGATAAGGGATAACGACTCTATGGATATACAGAATCCTTCACCATGGTAAAACTCGCTAACCCGCTGTACACGGAGTGGATTTTGGAGGCCATCAAAAAAGTCAAGAAGCAGAAACAACGACCTTCAGAGGAAAGGATATGCAATGCAGTGTCTTCATCCCACGGCTTGGACCGGAAGACTGTTCTAGAGCAGTTGGAGCTGAGTGTTAAAGATGGGACGATTTTAAAAGTCTCAAACAAAGGTCTCAATTCCTACAAAGATCCTGATAATCCTGGGCGAATAGCACTTCCTAAACCTCGAAACCATGGAAAATTGGATAATAAACCAAGTGTGGATTGGAATAAATTACTCAAACGGGCGTTCGAGGGCTTGGCGGAGTCTGGTGGCTCAACTTTGAAAAGTATTGAACGCTTTCTGAAAAGCCAGAAGGATGTGTCTGCTGCCTATGGAGGCAGTGCTGCCTCTGGGTTTCACCAGCAGCTACGATTGGCGATCAAGCGTGCCGTTGGTCATGGACGACTCCTTAAAGATGGACCTCTCTACCGCCTCAACACTAAGCCAACCAGTGCTGAAGGGAAAGAGGGCTGTGAGTCGCTCTCGTGTTTACCTCCTGTGTCACTGCTTCCTCACGAGAAAGACAAGGTAAGAAACATTAGTTAGCACCAGTGCTCACAGGGCAGTAGCATAGGATTCACCTTCACAGTCCTAGGAAGTTACACCCAAGGTCAAGGCTTGGGGGGCTTTTGTGAGCTCTCGCTATGAAAACTGACCAGATTTTAATTGTTCCAGTACTTTAAAGTCTTTGAAGTCTTGCAGCCAGAGTATAGAGTGTTGACAACTACAAGAACATATTTAGCTTAGCATGAAAACTTTTGATTGAAGGTTCTTATTACCTTACTGTTGGAACTTGACGCACTTAGAAAGACTGGAGACTTGCCTTTGACAGGAATGAGACAGAGTCTCATGATCCATAGTAGGGGATGGCAAATCAGTCATTCCTATTTCTGGGTTTTGTATAGCTTCCTGTCATGTGGTATATTTTGATTTTTTTTGTTTGTTTTTTATTTTTTATTTTTTTGAGAGAGAAGGTCTTGCTATAAAGTCCAGGCTGGCCTCAAACCTTACTACCATCTTCTTGCCTCTGCCTCCCGAGGAGTGCTGGAATTGCAAGTGTGTGGCATCACATGTAGTGTGCCTTTGTATGTAATGAAATCCTAGACATTATTATTTGTGACAGCAGTAGTCGTATGGGCTAGGAATGCAGTATCCTGTATTGTAAAAAGATCTGGGATGTTTCATACATAGACATGTCCTTACTTTGTTGTGTGCTAGTACTGTCACTGTATGCACTTGAAGGTATAGCAACAGTACATTTTGGCTTTTAAGGAGAATCCTTGGGGACGGAGCAGTTTGCGTGCGACTGTTCTTTTATGTCAATAGAAGGTGTTATATCAGTACAAGTTACTCTGAACTATTATTTGGAGAGTGAGCTGTTAATTTGTTGTATACTTAGTGTATATATCATGGAAGGCACTTCTGGGCAAAGACTTTAACTTTTTTTTGAGATCGTAATATAATTATATTTCTCCCTTCCCTTTACTCTCTCCAAACCCTCCCCAATCGCCTTCAAAATCATAACTTATTTTTTTCACCAATTGGGTATATACATACATATGTAGATACATATGTGCATATTGCATATATACATATATATCCCTAAAAGATAACCTATTTAGTCCTTAAGTGTTACTTGTGTGTATGTTTTCAGGGCTGACCGTTTGGCACTGGACAACTGATTAGTGTGCTGTTCCCTGAGGAAGGCCCCCCCTCCACTACGTACCTTTCTTCACTTGCCTATAGTTCTTTGTGTAGGCTTGAGGCCTTGTGGACTTCTCTGTCTAGTTTGGCATGCTCCTTGGTATTATCCTGGTTCAGTTTTGTAGATGTATTTATTGGGACTAGAGTCCACAAGTCTGCGTTTTGATTGGCAATGGTTTTGTGTAGTGGTCTCCAGTTGTTGCAAAGAGAAGTCTCCTTGATGAGGGAGGAGTGTACTTACCTGTGGTATAAGGACAAATGGATTGTTGTTAGGGATTTAGTAAATTAGTAGTCACAGTTTCTTCTCCAGTAACCATGACTTCACTAGCACTGAGTACTTAGGTTTCTAGTACTAGACATGGGATCTCTCTTGTTGAGCAGGTATTAAGTCCAATTAAGGAGCTACTGTGTGCTACTGTTGGACCCTGAAGTTTATGCCATGTTGGTCCTTGAAGTGGTTCCCAGGCCTCATAGATGAGACTGTTAGTTGCCCCTCTCCTCTGGAAACTTACATGGTACCTTCTAATACCATCAGAGCTAGTCCTCAGGGAAGGGGCATTCAGGTCAGTTCCATCTCAGGATCCTCTGGGTTCTCTTTCTGAAGTACATGGTATCTTCAGCAATAGGCACGTACCTTCTACCTCTGGGAAGCAACCAAGGGAAACAGCAGTGGATTTACGTTTTGGAAGTCTCTTCAACAACCTTGACCAACAACACAAAAGAGAGGGGTTCTCTTGCCTGGTATTGAGGTTTTTATTAGGTGGTCTGATAGGTTATTAGAGGAGTACCATCAGTCCACATGAGAAAAGTTCATTACAAGTATGTATGGTTGTGTTTTGGTTTGTGTGTGTATAGTTAATAGTGATTCTTTGTGGCTTCTGCAGATAGTCCTACCCACCTTGCTCTTCCTTGTGTGCTCACTTTTCCCCCTCCTCCCTAAAGAGCACACCTCCTTCCCATTTTCCCTATCAGATCACTTGATCTCTTGTACCCTGCTATCCCTCTGCCCCCTCCCATCTTGTGCATTTATCTCCTCCTTGCTCTCCATATGGAACCTCCTGTATTTTACTCTCATTTAAGAGGGGGGGGAGGAAGAGAGAGGGAGAGAGAGAGAGAGGGAGAGAGAGGGGGGGAGAAAGAGAGGGAGAGAGAGAGAGAGAGAGAGAGAGAGAGAGAGAGAGAGCGCGAGGGAGCGCAGAGGCCAGAAAAGGGTGTCTGATCCTTCAGAGCTAAATAGATGGTCATGGGCTAAATGAAGTGGGTACTCGGAACTGAACTTGGGTCCTGTGGAAGAGCACCAAGAACTCTTAACAGCTGAATCATCTTGCCATCTTTCCTTATAGTTATTAGCATCCCATTAAACTATAATTTCTTGTTTAAATAACAGTTAGAAAGTAACAGTACTTTTGTTTTCTTGTGGGAGTGTTGAAACCTCGCTTTTTCTAGGTAGCCCAGATTGGGCTCAGCCTTGTAGAAATCCTCCTGCCTCATCTCCCAATACTGGTATTAGAGCCATGTACCATCATGCCTGGCAGTGGTATATTTCAATGGTGAAGTATTTAATTATTTTGTAATAATTTTAAAAATTATAATTACACAATTTTCCCTCTTCCCCTTACTCCTTTAAACTCCTCCTATGCACCTCCCTTAGTCTCTTAAATTTATGTCCTCTTTCCTTTAGTTGTTACATATACATAAATGTGTGTGTGTGCGTGCGTGTGTGTGTATATATTCTTAAATATACATGTACAACCTGCTCAGTCTGTATAATGTTCCTGTATGTATCTGATCTCAGGCTTGGTATTGGAGAACCAGTTAGGGGACTATTCCTGTAGAAGATGATTTATCCCTCTCCAGTATTCTTTAGTTGCTTGCAGTCCTTTGACCCCTTCAAGCCCCCTCCTACTATGTTAGCATGTCCATTGGTGTTTTCACAGGTCTTATTTAGGCAGACATGTTGCTAAGACTTCATGGGTGTAGTCTCTGATGTTTCTAGGAGACACAGGTTCACAGAAAACTTCCTGTTCCCTTGGCTCTTAAAATCTTTCCTTTGGCTCTTCTGCAATGATCCCTGAGTCTTAGGTGAACGGTTTATGATGCAGATGTACTGGTTGGGACTGGCCTTTACAACTCTGAATTTTGATCAGTTGTGGTTTTCTGTAATAGTTTCTGTTGCAAATAGAAGTTTCTTTGATGAGGAGTGAGAAGTACACTTACTATGGTACGAGGAGAAATATTTAGGCTATAATTAGGGATTATGCTGCTGTAGTAAAGTGATGGTTGTAGGTTTCTCCTCCAAGATCCATGACTTCACTAGCCCTAGGTGTTGGCTAGGTTTCCAGTACCAGGAGTTATTTCTTGCCTATTGAGCTGGTCTTAAGTCTGACTAGAGAGCTGTTGGCCACTACTAGGTATGCATTCCACTACTGCACCCTTAGGGTTATTGTACCATGCTGGCCATGTTTGTGGGACATAGGTTATAGCTGGGTAGGACTGTTGGTTGCTTCCCTTCCTTAGAAGGTGCCTTCTGATAGTAAGGCTAGTCTTCAGGAAGGAGGCATCGGGTCTGATCCAGCTCAGATCCTCTGGGTGCAATGTCTGAAGAGCATGGTTTCTTTAGCAACAGGACGAAACTTGCACCTCTGGGAGGCAATCAAGGACATTGGGAAAGAGCTGTCTGTTTTGGGAGTCTCGGACAGCTTGGATCAGCAACTCAAATCAGGGCTTCTCACATCTGATGTTAGAAGTTTTTGTCTAGAGCTCATGGGAGTATTGTCAGCCCATATGGGAGGATTTCATTTAAATTATATGTGCATATGTATATACATACTTAGATATTCTTATATGTAATTTTAGCTTGATAGATAATGTGCTTATGACTTTCAGGCAGTTCTTACTATTACTTTAGCTCCTCCCTCTTTCCTTCGTATTTACTCCCCCTTTCCTCCTTAATTAGTATCTCAGTGACAGTCGTTTTCCCCCATCTGTCACTTCCTTGTACCTTGCAATTTCTCTCTCTGTTGCTCTTCCCTGCCCTATGGTCCCTTTATAATTTCATGGTTTCCACATTTATTCCAGTTTATATTCACATCTGAAAACTTGGAAGTAGGAACCACAAATAGAATTATTAGGTGACGTTTGTCTTTCTAGGTCTGGATTACTTCCCTCAATATGATCTTACTCATTTGCCAAGGGTTCAGTATAGTGCATTTTAACTTAAAAAGGGACTTATTTTATTATTTGTTTGTGTGTTTGTGCATATACCTGAGAAATCCAGAAGAGGGCATTGGATTCTCTGGAGCTGGAGTTACAGGTTGCTAGGAGCAGCCTGATGTGGGTCCTGGAACCACTCCAGTCCTCGGAAAGAGCAGCTTTTAGCCACTAAGCCCTTTCCAGCTCCCTTATATTTTTAAAAAATTATTATTTCTTTAGTTTTTGAGACAAGACCTCATGTATACCAGACTGCTTAGAGTCTCTCACGTAGCTGATGGTGACCTTGAACATTCCTGCCTCCACCTTCCAAGGACTGATTACAGGCGTGTGCCACCAATGGCAGTTGATATGTTCATTGATCCTAGAGTTTCATGTATGTTAAGCCAAGCAGTCTACAATCTGAGCTGCAGTCCTACCCTCATTGGTGAGATTTTTAGATACCTATTTTAGGGCTCAGTTTGCCCTGTGAACTTAGAGCTGGAAGCATACTTATATGAATTGAGGTCTTTAATCTTATTTTGTTTTGTTTCATTTTGTTTTGTTTTTGAGACAGGGTTTCTCTTTGTAACCCTGACTGTAACTGGAACTTACTCTGTAGACCATGCTGGCCTTTGAATTCAGAGATACACCTGCCTCTGCCTCCTGAGTGCTGGGACTAAAGGCGTGAGCTACCACTGCCTGATGAGGTTCAAAATACTTTAATTATGAATGCTCTTACTAAGCATAACGGCTCAAAATGGGGATTTAGATTAGGAATATTCAGCTGCTGGTGTCTATGCAAATGTTAAAAAATCAAGAAAGTCTGGAATCTGAGAGATTTCAGATTCTAACTCTGTAAAGTGTTAAAGGATCTCTTGCCTTTCTATTGACAACCTGTCATTATGACTTGATGGAGAGTCCCATTCATAAAATGTCTATCACTGGGCATTTTAAAGAGCATAACATGAATATGTTAACGTAGACAAGTCAGTAAAGCCCTGTTTCACAGTGTGATGTCATAAGAACGCCTATCTGTAGGAGCTGTTCTCTTTCTTTTTTCTTTTGGAACTTTTTTGATCACATGAAGCTAAGTAAAATATGATTGGATTATTATAACTACCGTCAAATGATCCAGTGGGATGAGTTAGTGGTATTGTTGTGAATCAGTTATTTTATGTTGGTATCTTGTATGTTGTATTTTGGTAGAATGCTTAGGTACTTCATTTATGATAATTGCCCTTGTTTGAAGTATGTGTGTCTGTGTATGTATTGTCTGTCTGTATGCCTGGAATTGAATGTAGGAGTCTCATACAAGAGCTATAAGCATGAGCTATATATAGCATATTTTAATTTTAAAAATATCAGCCTTAAATAAAGTGTCAGTTATGCATATTCTTTAAAAAGCAGCTGGTTAATAATACATTCCAGGATTAATACAAATCCTGGAATTCTGGGACCTGACTTTTTGACTTTTTTTGAAAAGAGCTCTGAGGATCATTGTACAATATTTGCAGCAAGCCCTTTCCTAAGGCCTTGCATTAAGGACACTGTATTCAGTAGAAACTTACTGGTTTTCTTTGATTAGAAATATCTGCCCGTTACTACATAGAGCTAATATATTGTGTTACTAACTGAAATTGCTAGATTTGGAAGTATACATTTAGGAAGATTGTATTTCTTTTGAGTGAATTCCATGTGCATTGATCCAGTAGAGTTTACTTTGAATTTTGATTTGTTCTTAGCTGCTTTAGTAATATCGATGAAATTAAAATTGATGAGGTTCGTTCTATTTTTTAAATGATTTTCATTTCATACACTGTTTTCAATAGTTTATTTTCTGAATGACTTTCCCCAAAGATTTGAAGAGCCGACTTTGTGAATGATAATACAGTGAACTCAAAGGGTGAGAGGTGGTCGCTCCTCTGAACAGATCGTGCTCTCCTCCTCCCATCATAGTTCGACTACTTTCCGTCCTCTCTGGAGCATCTTAGTCAGTCTCTCTGAAGAATGGCTTGGCTGGCTGTTATGACTCTGTATTCTAGACACATAGACGCACACATCACCACAGAGTATTTGTCAGGCTCGAAAAGGGAAAGTGTAGGCTAGACGTAATTCCATTTTTGTTACCACCTAATTCAAATAGGTACTGAGCACCTGCTGTAGGCTACACACAATACTTGTGAGTGAAAGGGTTGTCTTTTCTGCAGTGCTGATGTGTCTGTTGACCTACTCAGCTGTGGGGTATTATATATAGTTCATGTTCCAAATCACTACCCCTTTTTAAAAAGATGCATTTATTTTTATTTTATGTTGTATGGGTGTTTTGCCTGTATGTATGTGTGCAATTTGAATGCAGTTCCCACAGAGGCCAGAAGAGGGTATCAGATCTCCTAGAACTGGGATTACAGATGGTAGTTGTAGTGTGGGGTCTGGAAGTCTGGAAGAGCAGCCAGTGCTCTTAATCACTGAGTCATCTTTCCAGCCTTGGTGTAACTAGTTCTTGTGATAATTGTCCAAGTCATTAAAATTTTTTGAGGGTATTTTTGAGCAAAATTATAATTTACCAAAACATTTTGATGAAAAAAAAAAGAGCTTTAATTAAGCTTGAATTTATTACTCAACTATGTAAGTAACCCAGACCAGAAAGATGCGGTGGTAAATCTCCTCCTTTCTGCAGTTGTTTCCCAATACAGTAGTTAATTAGGACAGCCCAGATTATCTAATTTTACTGGAATTTGTATTCTAAGTTTATAGCGTGAAGTTTTGACAGCTTAAATTCTTTTGATGATGTGTTTTGTTTTTTAAAATTGTTTGTGTCTATATACATATATGCATACACACACACATACACACACATGCACATATGTGTACAGATGCCCACAGAGGCCAGAGGGGTCAGATTTGACTGTGAGTAGCCCTATGTGGGTGCTGGGAATTGAACCCAGACACTTTAGAAGGACAGTAAGTGCTCTATACTACTGAGCCATGTCTCCAGCTCACAGCTTAGATTTTTATGTAGAAATACTAAAATGGGCTATGTTAAAAAACAAATAGATAAATCAGTCAGTCAATCAATAAGATGGGCTATGTTTTCAAGTTACTGAGAAGGAAGTGTGGTAAAGTTTTAGCTGTTAGCAAATAGCCATTAATGTAAAATTGTTTCATATTTTATCTAATTAGAATAATTTATAATTGGTAAGAATAATTTACAATGGTAATTAATTATCCTATTCTTGGGATACTTTATTAAGAATGCAGTGAATAATTGCTCTGCTTAGTAGAGCTATTGTTCAAAAAAAAAAAAATCACCACCTCTCCCCCGCCCCCTAAAAAAACCCAAACTTCTCGGTACAAAAAGATCTGCCAAAAAAATGACAGTACGATGACATAGGTATGACATAGATGACATAGGCGGCATAGCCATTTGCTGTCCGTCTAAAGCGTCTGGGTTCAATTCCCAGCACCCACATAGGGCTACTCACAGTGGAATCTGACCCCTCTGGCTTCTGCAGACTAAGTTTGACTCATTTGCAGAACACTTGCCTCGAGTATACAAGGCCTGTGTTTTATCCCAGAACTACCCAAAATAGTTGATTTCTGTCATGTTATTAAATTGGAACTGGTTTAATCTTAATTTTTAAAATAATCAGTAGTATTTATACATGTGGTATAATTTTGTATCACATTTTCTTCATTGTTTTTACTGTTTTCGTGGTGACTGTTAACAAGTCAGCAGTAGATTAGTTATAAAGACACTTAGGAATTAGCTTTAATTCCTTAGATATGCTTATTTTATTTGTGTGTATGTGTGTGAGTGTGTCTGTCTGCCTGTCTGTGTGGGAGTGAGGAGGGTGGGAAGGTGCATATGCAGAGAATCTTGAGACGAAGGCTAGCTTGGGAGATATATATAGATATATATCTATCTCAAGAGCCTGTCTCAAGAAAACAAAAGTCGTATTTAGCACTCATTGTATGTAGTGTTAAATATCCAGGAGAAGCTTGAGAGATTCATAGCATTACCAGTAAACCATACAGGGAAGGCAGCAGACAACAAGTGAGGGAGTGGAAAAAAGTGTTTGTGTAAGATTTGCTATATGTAAAAGAAGGTAGCTCATTCCTGTGCCTTCCATTTTGTATAGAGTGAGGATAGATTCTGAATTAATACAAAGAAGTATTATCAGACCTGTATGACTAAACTTCTCCAGTAAATCATGAATTGCATTTGACCCAGAGTGCCATTGTTGGTTTGCAATTCTTTTAATTTAGTAGACAGGTTCTGTGTTTTCTTAATCTCTGGACTTTGTATAACTTACAATAACAGAACTTGGAACATAATATAGATCCTTTGAGTTTGATGATGTAAGTTGGTATTTCAAAGTCTTATCATTTAGGGAATCTTTAACTATCTGATTAATAGTGTTTACATTTTCTTTCAACATTTTATCTTGTTTATTTTTTTTTCTTATTTTCTTGAGACAAGAAATCACTGTGGCTCAGGTTGGCTTAGAATTTGCAATAATCCTTTAGTGCCAGCCTCTTAAGACATAGAATTACCTAGGTGAAAATCCCAGTTCTTTCTTCTTTTGGCACTCTGAGACAGGGTCTCTCTAGGTAGCCCTATCTGTCCTGGATGTAGATCAGGATGGCCTCACAAGTGCTGGGATCAAAGGCATGCACCACCGTGCCCTTCAAAATCCCTGTTCTTTCTAAAGCAGTAGGTCATGACATTAATTGTCTTTAGAAGTACCTGAGGAGCTTTAAACAATCATCAGGAAAACAAATTAGACCCCAGCAGGGTGGGAGAGCCCAGGTTTCCATGGGGAGTGTCTGGGCGCAGTAGAAGTTAAGGAGCACTGCCTAGTGCTTGGAGCCAGGATCTCTGGGATGGGGACTACTTGGGATGCAGAGAGTGTAAAAAGTAAGTTTCAGTTAAGTGAGACAGCATACTCTACACTCTCTTGTGAACATAAGACTGGGTACTTCTGGAAATCTGACTTCCTTTTTATCCGCTGACTACCATTTCCCTCATTGTCCCCTTTCTCCTTACTCTTCCCACACTTGTTATTTAAGTCACTTTCATGATTCTGATCATGGGTACTAGCCTAATACTAACCAAATGTAATTTTAGAAATTGCATGAGTGAAAGGCGGAGTTCAGCTTGTGGGAATCAGTGTGGTTCTCTCCTTGTACAGGTGTGGGTCCCGAGCTGTCGTGCTTGCCTGCAGGCACCTTTACTCCCGAGTTGTCGGCTCGTTGGCCTTTTAAATGCTCTTACATCCTGGGTTTAGGGATTGTACTCTGTCATTCCCGATATTTCTGCATCTTGTTTGAAAATCCTTACTTTAAAAAGTTAAGGCAAACATTTTCCTTTCCTGCTCTTCTGCAGGACTGGTTTTCATTGTGGAGAAGACCATCCAACCATGCGATAGGGCCCTACTCACAGATTGGTGGATGCTGATCTCAGTTTTGCCTTCTGCTAAGGATTTGTCTCTATGTAAACTGTTTGCACTATAGTGATTCAGTGTTTCCTTCATTCTCCTTGACTTTCTCTTTCTGATGCTTCCGTTTTCCCTTTCATAGATAGAATTGACTCTATCCATCCACGTAAGCTCATTCTCTGGAACCAAAGTTGTAGACCATTGTGAATTACCATGTCGGTGCTTGGAATCTAGCTATATGGTCTTCTGGAAGAATGCCAGTGCTTGTAACTGCTGAGCCAATTTTCCAGCCCCATCTTGTTACTTTCTTTATCTTTAAGCTCTTTTGTAAAAAAAAAAAACAAAACAACAAGAAAAAAACCTGTCTTCATTCCTGATCTGCTGCAATTTGGCTTTTGCCCCTACAGTATTCTTATGAATTTTTTTTAACTTTTTTTGGATATGAGGCCTTGTCATGTAGCTTACTCAGGCTAGCTTTGAACTTTGGATCTTGATTCTGCCTCGAGAGTACTGGAATTACAGTTGTGAGCTACCATTCCTGCCTTTCCATGTGTTTTTAGCAGTTTCCAGGCTTGTGTTACTGACCTCCCAGCAGCCTTTGTACTTGTCTGTTCTTCTCTCCCTCCCCTCGGGATAAATCTTCGCAAGCAGCATTCTTCTCTCCTCTCTGTCTGCTAACAATGTTTCAATTTCCTGGCACTTTATCTTGTGCATTTATCTTACTTGTTGTTATCCCTATGGCTCTATTTTATTGTTTTTACTTCCCGAGTTATCTCTAGACCTCTTTTCATTGATGATGAATTTTCTTTCTTAATTCCAGAACTCTCTTCTGGATTCTGGACTTGTCTAACTCATTGGACAACTTTTATCTGAATTATTTCACGGTTAACGATCCAGCTGGGACTTGTTGCTTTCTTTGAACTTGCTCTCCTAAGTTGTTCCTCTAGTAAGAGCCATTCCTATTGACTAATGCTTAAAGTGGGGACTTCTGTTTTGACACTACATTTGTTGTCTTTTAGGTTTCGTTCTAAGCTGTTCCCACTCTTCTGGTACAAGGGTACCAGAACTAACCTCGTCTCCATTCTTGTGATGTTATCATCTCAAGTTACCTCCTCTCCGTCCTGCTTTTCCTCAGCACTTCTCTTCTGCCTGACTTAGTCTCCTCATTGGTTTTCTCGCCTCGCCTCCAATAGCATCCTCTCTTCCAGAGTGACTCTTTGAAGGGATTAAGAACCTAGACCAGACCATCTGGTACTGCTTGCTGTAAGACCTTGGGTAATTTGTTTAATACTTGTTGTGTACCACGCTTTTTCCTCTAGAATGGAGATTAACAGTGTTTATTTTATAACGAAGCTGTGAGGCTTTGTATTTAGCATACATCGGTGTTAATGAAGTTTGTATAGTGACAAAAGTACTGTGGAACTGTGGTCTTCTGTAGAAACTGTGGCCACAGTGAGCTAATGAGTTCTTAAAAAACACAACGAATTGACTGAGGGACTGAAGTGATAATTTTATTTAGCTGTAATTCAGTTGAAATAGCCACACAAATGTTACTATACTTGACAGTACAGAGTATAAAAATCCTCACAATAGTAAAAAGGTGATCTATATATGGTTCCTAGTATTAACCACTTTTTAAAATTAAAATTATCTCTCTGCTTAAACATTTTCTGTGCCATAGCATAGACAACTTGTGACCCTGTCACGTGAGTTTCTACTGTGTGAGAGTACATGGCATTGTACCCGTGTGTGTACCAGGTGGGCGCTGGGACAGAACCAGAACCCTGGTGAGAGAATTAAGTGCTCTTAAAGAGCTGACCGGCTCATCGGCCTCCCCAACAAACCTGTCTTCTGCCCTTTTTATTTATTTTATTTTGAGACAGTGTCTCATTATGTAGCCCTGGCTGACCTTGAACTCACAGAGATTTGCCTTTCTGTGTCTCCCAAGTGGTGGGATTGAAACATGCACGTTAGGCTCAGCATGCTTTGGATTTAAACTTTAGTTTTCTGTGTGTGAATGAATGTTCTACCTGTGTGTAAACGGTTCCCACAGAAGCCAGGAGATGGGGTTTGAGCTCCTGGGACTGAAGTTATAGAGAGTTGTCAGCTAGCATGTGGGTGCTGGGAACAGAACCTGAGTCCTCTGGAAGAGCAGGGCACTTTACTGCTATGCCGGCTCTCCAGCCCCATCCTTTGAACTTTTAAAGAAGTTTTATTTGATTCAAGGTTAGGGTAACTTCCAAACTAAACAAGACACAGTTACTTAGTTTAAAAAAGGTTTAGATTTATTGGAAAAGTGATTCAACAGAGGCGGAACATATCAGTGAGGCAGAGGTGAACACTTTGTTCTCATTATATAAGAGTAGACCAAGATTTTAAATAAACACCTGCAACTTTAGAACAGGAGAAAACATCATTTAAACCAAAGAGGACAAGCATTCCCACCACAGCTGGGACTTTGGTGACTCCTCTTCTTTTCCCTCGGCCGTCCTCGTCATCACAGGATGCACTGCAAGGGGACAGCACACGCACGTGAGGGCTGGTGTGTGTGAAAGCAGGTAAAATAACTACATACACGTTTGAAACTGTCAAATAAAACGACCTTTCAAAGGTAGACAAGAGAACATACCACATGTCAAATAGCACAGCCACTATGGAAAACAATGTAGAGGTACCTCAAGAAATTAACCTTTTAAGTATCACATGACCCAACCATCTTTTTTTGGGTATATAACCAAAGTAAATGAAGCTACCAGCTTCTGAAGGTACTGTTACCCACATATTCATTAAAGTATAACACTTGATAACCAACATAGGGGAATAATGTTTGTGTCTTTGCTAGATCAGTGGATAAACTGAAATACATTTGCATTTCATTATTATATCTTAAAACAACAAAAATCATGCCATTTGCCACTATATGGATAAGGTTGTAGTATGTTACATTTAGTAACAAGGCCAGGCAATACATAAAATATGGCGTGTGTGTATGTATGTGTGTATTCTAAAAAACAACAGAAGGAATTGAATACCTAGAGATAGAAAATGCAGTGTTTATGCCGTAGTGAAATGAGATACAAACCAAAGATCAAAATCATAGTTAGGTAGACTCGGCAGGCCTGAGGAGCTGACACACATTAGGAGGACTTTAGTTAATGCTAGCATCTATTAACATCTGAGTCTTTCCTGAGGAAGAATGCATTTAAGGTATTATTGTTACACTGGATATAAAGTAAGTCAAGAAATGGTTAACATGCTTATTTGCCTGTACCATTTTATATTCTTACATACATAACACATGCATATATATATAATCTAATCAACCATTTCAGTATGCATATTTGTCAAAATATATGGTATAGTTTAAATCTATATAATGAAAATAGGAAAAAAAATCTTAGTTTTAGGATAGTTATCACAGAGAAGTCAGGACAGATTAAATGATCCATTTTTATTGAAGTGCAAAAGAAATGTTGTATGTAGTTGTGGTCATCATTGAGTCAGGTAGTGTGTGGATGCAAAGGAAGCAAACAAATGACAGTATGTTGGCTAATGTGCTCTGAAGTACCTGCTTAATTTGTTGTTAAATTTGTGCTGTTGGGTGTTGGGAACTTTTTATATGTAATTTTATATGTAATTTATATGTAATTTTTATTCTCCTTGTATGTTACATAATTTATTTGGCTTTGTCTTTTTTTTTTTTAGATTAAAATACAACTTCAAGGTCTAACCTCAAACTGTGTAGCTAAGGTGACCTCGAACTCCGATCTTTTGCCTCTGTGTCCAAGTGCTGGGATTCAAGTTGTGTGCCCCTCAATGGATTCTCATTTCTTACTTTGAAAGAAGACTTTACAAATAGCTGTTTCTGGTGCCGTCAGCCAAGCAGAGCAGAGGTAGAGGAGGAGGAAAAGGACAATAACATCTTTTTCATAGCTGTATGTAAATAGAATGTCCTGTTTTAAGTATTTCAGATTATAAAGGGTTTCCCTTTCTACTCTGCAAGCTTAGGACTTTTCCAGCCACATCACACTACCTCTGTAGAAAGGCTAGAAGCACGTGAAATTAACAAGCATTGAAAAATCTTGACTGCTAACCCATCTGTCTATTAAACCATCTGTGACATCATAGGTGCTATTAATCCACGTATACAACTCCTAAGATGTTCAGAAAGTGTTTTGACGTTGTCACTGCCAGGTTCAAATGTCAAGTGACAGCAGATAGGTTGACAGGATACATACTGCTGCACAAGCATGGGACTTGAGTGTAGATTCCAAGGACCCATGCTTTAGAAAGCCAGGCCCCATATCCATACTCAGCATTGGGTGTGGGGAGGTAGAGACAGGAGGACCCAGGTAGCTCATTGTCCAGCCTGCCTTGCTGAGTCCACCTTCAGTGAAAGACTGTCTCTGAGATCAGTAAGTGTGTGTATGTATGTATGTATGTATGTATGTAGTGACTTTTGGTCTCCACATGTATATATGAACCCACATCTACATGCATACATAGATACACACCACACACATGCAAAACAAAACAGAACAAAACAGTTATTCTCCTGCACTGCAGAAAGGCTAGGGGTCAGGGTCACAGTAGATGGTGAGGAAAGCAAGACCAGGCTACCGGGTGAACTTAGGCTCCTGCTCTGCTCAGGCTCCTGCTCTGCTGCTGAGAGGTCTCCACAGCTGACAAGTCTCCACGGCAGTCATCTTGAGGAGGCCTTCTTGCTGTTTGTACTTTATAATGTCTGTTTCTTTCAGAGATGTGAATGCCTTTTCATAAAAGGATGGCTTTTCAGAGCCACTCCAGTGTCTGCAGTTTCTCAAAATAACAAACTCAAAATATGCCAAAGAAGTCTATTTTGGGGTAGCACATTCTGGTCTCCTACAGTCATATTTTTGGGTGGTATATCCTGAGCCCCAGCAGTCTCTGTTGCTTTACTGAAGGGAAGGTGACATTGAGTGCTGATGAGCAAAAACTACCAAGTCACTTGCGGGTTCTGTCAGGCCACCCCTGCCGCCTCTCATTTCCCTGAGTGGGTCAGGCCTTCAGTTTTCCTTCACGGGTTGCATAATTATCTCTCAAGATAGGTTCCTTTCATCAGTGGGCTGTGATGACAGAACCCACACATAGGAAGGACCATTGTGTGTGCTGGGAATTGAGCAATCAAAAAAGACTTTTGTCCTAAGGGAGTCCTGAAATCATTTATCCTTCCTGTAGAGCACAAATCCAGCCCCTTTTAGCCTATTACAGATGTGCTGTAACGACATCTACTCTATTGAATCCTCCACCTCTCTCTGTCTCGTCTCTCCCCGACCCCCACTTCACTGACCCCCACTTCAATATAGTGGAAAGCAGCCACTGAAGTCAGTTGTCAGCTTTCTGTATTACCAGATTCTACATCTGCAAATTTAGTCAGCTGCAGATTCAAATGAGACTATTGAGTCCGTACTAAATGTGTAGACTTCCTTCTTGTCATTCCTTTAGCAGTACAGTATAGCTGTTTATATAGCATTTGTATTACCTTAGGTATTATAAGTAATTCAGATTTAAAATATATTTAGGAGGATGTACAAAGGTTATGTGAAATGCTGTGCCCTATTATATGAAACTTTTGAGCATCCTTTAGAGTTTGGTAAACCTCTTTGGAGGTGGGGGCTGGAAACATACTGAGAGACATCCTTAATCCTCACTGACTTATTTATTATCTTAGTGAGATTGTATTTTTATTTTTGTATGCATGTATTTTTTGTGCCTGGATGATGTAAATCTTGTGATTTGCAAAATGTAAACTTGTAACACTTTCCTGGGAGAAAAGCTGTTGTCCTACACACACTTCTTAGTTGCTTCCATGGTGCAACATACTTTGCTGCGGGGTCTTCCTAATTAACCGCCCTTCAGAGTTAGGTAGATCATCTGTTGTTGTGTTAAGACCTAGAAAAATACAGTAACTTCTTTTTTAATGTATTTATTATTTTATGTGTTTGACTGTTTCGCCTGTGTGTATATATGTATGCCCTCCGAGGTCAGAAGATGGTGTTGGATATCATGGGACTGGGGTTGTTATAGATGGCTGTAATGTCAGTAATGGGAACTGAACATGAGTTTCCTGCAACGCCAATACATCACCTTCTTACAGACTTGCATGCGTAGATTCTGGGTCTTGATTGATTCAGTTGTGTTTATTTTGTGCATGTGTGTCTGTGTATCTGTGTAGGTGTACAAAAGTGTGTGTGTGTGTGTGTGTGTGTGTGTGTGTGTGTGTGTGTAGAAGGCAGAAGACAAGTTCTGGTGTAGGCCCTCAAGGGCCATCCGTCTTTTCTTTTTGAGACAGGGTTTTCACTGGCCTGAAAGTTGCCAAGTAGGCTAGACTACCTGGTCCCTAGCCCCAGGCATATCTCCCCGCCTGTGCTTCTGCAACATTGAGATTGCACATGTACTTACACCATGCCTGGCTTTCTTGAAGTGCATTGTGGGCACTGAACTTTGGCTCTCATACTTGTAGTACAAGTACTTAACCAGGTGCCTGTTATTACTCCAGCCCCTTGTTTTATACATATATTTTTGATTGACTTCACACTGTAGTTTATTACTTTGTGGGGGCATGTATAATATTTTATAGTAGAATCTTTTTTTACCAGTTGTGAACTTTACAGACTTTTGAAAAAAAAATTGGGCTTCAGATTGACGACTACATTTCTGAATAAGGCAAAAGATATTGTTGGTCATTTTGTTCTGTGCTTGCTTTGTCACTGAGCTTGAGCAATGTGACAGAAAAGAATCAAAAAGGGAGAGAAGGGAATGATTTATCTCTGGATTTATGTAGTATTAATTACAAGCTACTGTGGTTTTAAATTTTTGTTTAGTTCATATTGCTCAGAATCTCATCATACATGGCTTGGTGCTAACTCAAAGTTTTCTTAGTCTGTGGCAGAGGGCAAGTATATTAGGAGATTGGGACTAGGTATGGTAGCACATTGTTGTAATCCCAGCATTCAGGAGGCAGAGCTGGGAAGGATGACTGTCAGTCTGAGGCCAGTATAGTCTCCGTAGCAATATCTAGGACTGAGTAGCAGGACTCAGGAAAAAAAAATAACAAAAGGGAAAGTTTGAGAATAATCATTATACTATTCAAAAACCTTTTCTCCTGTCTCCCTCTGTTAGGTACAGTAGGATTATTAAATAAATATTAGGGACAATTTTATATTAAAATCACAAAAGCCAAAAAAGTAAGTTTGATGAAGATAAAAGCAAAGATACACACATCTAATTTTAATTTTAAGTGTTTATTAAATAAAGAAGTAACTAGGTACATGAACATGAACATGAACTTTTTTTTTTGTTTTTTGTTTTTTTTTGTTTTTGTTTTTTTGAGACAGGGTTTCTCTTTATAGCCCGGGCTGTCCTGGAACTCACTTTGTAGACCAGGCTGGCCTTGAACTCAGAAATTCACCTGCCTCTGCCTCCCAAGTGCTGGGATTAAAGGCGTGAGCCACCACTGCCCAGCATACATGAACTTTCTTTAAAACAGGAAAATGCAGAGCTACTTTTGTTATATGACCTATTCATTTATTTGCTCAGTTATTAATAAATTTATGTAAAATAACATACTTTTTGGAATATATGCACAGGGTTGAGTCACTACCACCACAATCAAGGTACAGAAAGTTCTGTCTGTTCAGAAACTTCCCTCATGTTGTTCTTCTGCAGTTACTTAAACCTCTTCTACCCCAGCTCTGGCAAACCTTGGAGTTGTTATGCTTCCCAGAGCATTACGTTTTCTAGACTGTGATGTAAATAAAATCATATATAACCTATGGAATCTTGTTTCTTTCCTGTAACATAATCTATTTAATATTTGTGCTATTTATATCAGTTGATTATTCCTTTTTATTGCTGAGCTATAGCTATCCATTATAAGAATGTACATTACTGTCCCATTAAAGGGTAGTTTCAGTGCTTGGCAACTGCAAACAGGGCTCCTATAAAATGCGTAGACAAGTCCTGGATTGTTCAAGTAGGCTTTAAATGTCATCACTACTGTTCTTAGGGAAGTAGAAGAATCTGTGTGTGTGCCTGTCTCTGTCTATGTCTCTCCACACATACACACACAAACACATACACACTGATACAAAGAGCGTGAATAGACTGAGACTGGCCACAAACCAAAGAGTGCCAGGTGCCATGAGAGAACTGAAAAGGTCTGTAGAGGGAGTGTGTTTCAGCTGGCACCTTGATTCAAGCCCACTAATGCTGGTGTCAGACTTGCATGGCATGTGAATGAACGCTGTGTAAACACGGCTTGGATCTCATCTCACCTTTAAGATATATGACCGTGTATAGGCATATGCTGAAGTCCTAAAAACCCAGAAACTTGGTCTCAAGCATTTTGAATAAGGGCTGCATTGGCTTTTAAAAAAGCAGTTCTAAAATATATAGAGAAGTATTTTATCACAATCCTTTTCAAGTGTGTGTGTGTGTGTGTGTGTGTGCATGTGTGTGTACCTAGACACACCCACTGTCCACCTGTGGAGGTCAGAAGGCCTTTTGGGAGTTGGTTCTCTCCGTCCGTCTTTACATGGACTCTAGGAATTTAACTTGGACTATATATCGTTCATCGTGATTTAAGTTTTTATTTCCATAATGGTTGTTGTGTAGAGCAGCTTTTCATGTGTTTATTTAAATCGTTTGACAGTGTGTCCATATTTTTTGCCTGTTTTTAAAAATTGGTTATTTTTTTCTTTGTTTAATTTATTCATCTTTAATTTTTCTTTCAAACTTTTATTCTCCCACAGATAGCCCTTGGGCTCTAGGGAATTAGCAAAATGTTTATATTTTTGTAATTCTTGATGCTTCATGTTTCATTGCTAAAAACTTGTTTTTTAGTTTCTAAAATGAGATGTTCTTTTCTGGCTCCTGATAGATTAGCTCAGTAAGGGAAGTGAATTGGAGGGAAGTGAATTGGCATTTAGTGAACTGTGTTAGATAGTCCTGAGGTTGCAGCGACAAAATCCTTGAGTGAGAAGAGTATTTTGGTAATGAGTAGGACCAACCCAGAAGGAATAGTAGGGATAGTGTTGGCTTCAGGGACAACTAAGCTGAGAGTTAATTTACAGAATTCCCTATAATCTCCTTCCAAAACCCCCAGGGAATGCCTGAAATGCTGGGTAATGCTGAACCCTATATATACTAATTTTTTTTTATTATTGTGCACGTCAAGTTAGGTACACAAGGATTAATGTTTCCATGTAGAATTTTGTGGCTAAAACTGATTGTGGGTAACTAAATCCCAGGAGACTGGCTGTGACTGCTGTGCTGCCTAGATTCTCTCATTTGGGTGCTTGAGTTCTCTCCTGTCACAGACATCTCCAAATGATTAGGATCAGGATTGAAGTGTCCTTCTGCCTTAAGGACCCTAGAGTGGTCATTTATATACAAACCTAGTTCAGGAAACCTGTAAGGAAGCTGGTTTTGGCCACGTAGTGAGTCACATGTATATCCCGGGAGTCCTTGTTCTGGCCTGAGTATTTTGACTTGAAATTAATGTGATTATGAGCTGCTGAGAGGGCTCAGTGGGTAAAGACACTTTGCACCAACCTTCATGACCTGAAACTTCACCACACGATGGAAGGAAACACCCGCTCATGCAAGTTGTGATCTGACCTCTGCACATGTACTATAACATGGGATAGCCTACTTCCAAATACATCTCTAAGATATATAATGCAAATAGAATGATGTTTCCTGATAGTTTTCTTTGCCAGTCAATAGCCCTGTTGTCAAAGTCAGGAACTCTGCGTTCCTATAGGAATAGCCGTTGTCTTCCATATCGAGAGCATCACTGTAGCTGTTTCTAGATACCCAGTCTTCCTCTGCTGTTCTTATACGTGTTGTGTTGTACTGTGCTAGCTTTTCTTGTCCCTCTTTAGGTCTTCTAAGAGTCTTGCTTGCTTCACTCAACTAGTTATCAAAACGAAACATTACCTATCTCTTTATTGTTGTCTTTTTCTTGCTAGGGTATGAACTGCATGAGTTACGGACAGTGTCTTGTTTACTCCTGTCTTCATATTCCTCAAATAGTATGGGCCACTTGCCTGAGGGGTTTTGAATGAATGAATATGAAGAGCACGTTAAAAAAAATAAAAGGGCCCAAGCTGATATGAAGAAGCCCCTTATGACATAGGGTTTAGTGTGTAGACAAAGATACAGTAGACATAGGGTTTAGTGTGCAGACAAAGATACAGTAGACATAGGGTTTAGTGTGCAGACAAAGATACAGTAGACATAGGGTTTAGTGTGCAGACAAAGATACAGTAGCCACTGCAGGAGGCAACAGGGAGCGCAGGGGAAGATAGCCGTATGTGGTGATCAAATCGATATGTGGTGATCAAATCGTGACACTAATTCTTGTTTGAACAAAATAATTTTTGATAAAAGGCTTGTGTAAGAGAAAGGCAGGCAGAAGTCTTAGGCTTTTTTAACCCCATCAGAGTAAGCCAAGATTTCTGGATGTGCACCAGAGTTAGTAACTGATTGCCTATTCTTGGGTACAAACTTCATCTTTTTTTTTTCCCTCATAGGAAACTAGTACTATTCTTTCATACAATGTTCATCCATTGAATACATAGACTAAATGGTTTTACGACCCTCCCGCCTCCCAGACAGGGTTTTTCTGTGTAGCTTTGGCTGTCCTGGAAATTACTCTGTAGACCAGGCTGGTCTTGAACTCAGTGCTGAAATTAAAGACATGCACCACCACTGCCTGGCTGGTCTTCTCACCTATTAATTATTGTTTTTGCTCTGGTGTTGAAGTATTTTACAAGATAAGCTTACATTCTTCTTCCAGTTACCATAAAGGTTGGGGAAAAAATAGTGTTTTAAGATTGTATTTAAGTCCTGTGTAAAGCAAGCTTGGATCTTGAACTCTATTTTCACTTAATAGACCTTCAGGATTTTTGGAAATTGAAAATCATAAGCAGGTACACATTGAAAAATTTTGACTTGTATTTTAGGTTCCAATTTTGGAATTATTTATAAGAATGATATAATTGAGATTTATGACTATGACAACTTATAAAAAGTCTGTAAAGATGAGGCTGTGGGTGTAGAGTGTTTTTGTTGCTGCTGTTAGACAAATGTGTACATTTTCTGTAGTGAGATAGCAAGTACGTGGGGTTTGCATTCAAGCACTTGAGGAATGAAGTGAATTCAAATCTTTTGCTTTGACAAAGAATGCTAATGTTTGTAGCAAAACTTGTAAGTAGTATGTAAAAAGCCACACAGTTCACATGTATTAGTTACCTTAGGGTCTTCGTTTGCCCGTCAGTTACTTTGCTCATGACGAGACACTGCGGTTAAGGCTTTCCTTGGTGACGTTCATGCGCCAGTTATGTGTTCAGTCGTTTATCCAAGATGCAGTTACTCTGAGATGTCCTAAAGTACCAACATTGAAAATCATTTTTAATGACTTTATTCTTGTGGAAAGTAATGGCCATTCACTCCACGTCTCACTTTGCGTTGCTGTGGTTCCCACTTTATTTCATATAAATCAGTAGATCTTACTGCTCTTGTGTTAATGTATGCACAAGGAAAGAAACCTACTGTAGTTAGACTTCATTTTTCTCAGTTTTGTGGGTATGTATTTACAATGTTCTCATTAATGTATTTTTAGTAACTGATAACTAAAACCAGACAGATTTATATTAAAGAAGCCTGAGAGATAACTCAGTATCGAAGATCACTTGTTGGTTTTGCAGAGGGGGTTAGGGTTTGGTTTCCAGGGCCCACATAGTGCCTTACAACCGTCCATAACTCCAGTTCCAGGGGATCAAATATATTTTTCTGAACTCTTTAGGTAACAGTTATACATATGCTGCGTTCATACATATAGGCAAAACATTTATACACATAAAATACAAAAATCATGTTTGAAATGATTGAACGATGAACTGTGCTGTACGACACTTGGTTTAAAAGCTCACCTTGCACACTGTGCTGTGCATTCAGGGTCTTGTGTACTGCGGTTACCGTTAAAAATCAATAGACACTATGTATTCCTCTTTATATTGTCTTACTCCACTTTCAAATGTCTTCTAACTATGTAGACTTGTGCCAATATAGTTGTCATTTGCCACTTAATTTTAAATTAATTAAAAACAAATTAATGGCAATAGCCACTAACTCACATGTAGCTAGTGCTACTCATTGGACAGGTACAAAGCATTTTCATTATCCTTAAATGTTCTTAGAACACTCTGGACAGTGATAGAATATTACAAGAAAGTGGGACATTTATTGGGTTTATGAGTGTGTGGTGTGTGTTCATGTATGCATGTGTGTTCCTATGAAGGCTGGATGTTGACATTAGCAGTCTTCCTAAATCACTATCCACTTGATCCATTGAGGCTGCGTGTTGCAGTTGAATCCAGAACTAGGTAATACGCTAGTCTGGCTAGCCAGCCTGCTTTAAGGATCCTGTTTTTTCTGTAGTTGCAGGCCAGCCTCCATGACAACACTGTATTTCCATTGGTTCTAGAGATCCAAACTCTATTCATACTTTCACTGCAAGTGCCTTAACTGTCATCCAGCCCCTAGGTTTCAGGAGTTTGGGAGTTGAAAGCATCAGCTTCAGGTTATTGTGATGTGATCTTTGTGACTGGGGTCCGTGCATCAAGTCTGCGTTTATGCTCTCCCCTTATCGTTTATTCAGCATTTTAAGCTGAGGTATTTAGGGCTATGCAGAATAGAATTTGCAAATGCATATTTTGTGTAAAGACTTAATTCCAAATATATTGTTTCTTGTAATGAAACAAGGATAACGAGAGACTGACTTTATGGAATTTAAATTGATTGACATTATGAACTAACAGTAGAAATTGTAATGAACCTACTTGATGTGGGAAACTGTTTGTTGTTTTAAGTAAGTTAGCTCAGCTTCACATCTCCGTCTCTAAGTGCTAAGGATTGAAAGTACTGTTTAGAGTGCCCAGCTCACGCCCCATGCTTGGAAAGTCCCCACTCTAGACTGGCCAGCTGGCTCTCCCTGGTGCTCATTTGTTGTGATTGTTCTTTGTAATTACCCATCATGCATCATGACCACCTTTAACTAGACTTATGGACTGTTAGGGACTGGTTTTTTGTTTGTTTTTTTTTTGAGAGTAGGGAATCCCAAGTGCATATTCAGAATACTCAGTGACCTTTAAAATAATCGTGTCACATATTACTATTTTGCAGCTGAACAGCTCTGACTAGAGAATTTGCCTTCTGTCAGTCTGTCTACCTCTCAACTATTGATGGATTATTCTGAGAGACTCAGATTACTGTGGGTTGAGGCTACTTATTATGAGCATATGAACTATGCCAGTATAAAATAAAGGTTACTTATAAATAATTCCATATTCCAACATGACAGCATTATCCTAAAGTGAGTTTTAGACTAGACTAAACTGACTAGCTCAAAAAAGGGGTGAGATAATTAATGAATTGGTAGAATATTTGTGGAGAAGGCCCAGAACCTTGGTTTGATACCCATCACCATCATCACACAAGCTGGTGTGATGGCGCACTCTTATAATCCCAGTACTCAGGAGATGAGGGCCAGAGGGTCCAAGGGCACCCTTGGCTATATGGTGACTTTGGACCAGGCTGAGATCTTGAGACCCTTTCTCTGGTTTCTTAGCTTAAAGAAATGCTGCAAGTCTGTATTTTTCATGTACTGCATTTGGTGGTAGTCAGTACATATGGTGTTAGAGTGCTCATTTATAGAAACCAATAAAACTTAATGAGCTCCAAAGTCTGAGCGCTTCATTTTATAGCCTAGTTCAGTTTTGCCTTCAGTGTAACTGTTATGTGCACACTCAGGTTTGTATATAAGCTATAGATACACAGCAGAGAGCTATAATAGCGCTCTTTCCTAGGTAGAGACAAGACTGTATTACTAAATATCTTAATGATTTATTAAAATTCATTTCTGGTTCACCACAGTCCTTTAAAAATGGTAGGTATACACTTGGTATTTTTATATTTGTTATTTGATATGATACTCTTCTATTGAGAAACATTTCTCATTTGTTTCTGTAGTGGCACGTGCTTTAGATGGAATGGCAGACCAGGTCAGACTTTTTTGAAGAATATATTTCTCTATAAGGCTAGAATCCTCACCCTTTTTTCCCAGAGCTGAGAGCAGTTTTAGTAGCAAGTCTTTATTTGGGAGTCAAGACTTTAATTACAGGCTTTTCATTTGTCCAGTGACAGTTTCCTTTCCTGCAGTCTTGCCTTCGATGGAGCAGTGGAGTCAGAACATTATCTTTCTAGACATCCTTGTATAGTACCAGCATGCCCAGAGGGGCCCCTGTAAGACAGTTTTCCTGTTCTTGCCTCTCCTTTCAACTTCTAGATCTGGTGACTTTACATACATAAATGTTCTAGTTAGAAAAACAGCAGAAGGAATTTAACATTTGCCAAAAAAAATTGGCAGTGTGAGCCCAAGCTGGCTGCTCCCGCTTCTGTCCCTGATCTCTGAGGTGTTCAGCCTGCAGTGTCAGGCTTTCCTTAGTGAGCATTATATTACTGTCATTCCATCTTTATCACACTAGCTTTTCTTTGAAAGCCAGTGTCATCAGGCATTAACTTGTTAACCCTTACAGCTTTGAATTATGATGAAGGTGTAGCACTGAAGAGGGACGTAAGATTTAAGTCTAAAACAACAATCCTGATTTGATATAGTGTTGGCAGAGTATGCTTATAACTACCTCACATTATTAGATTGGTACTTCAAAAATACCACCTCACTATCAAAGAATTTTAAAGATAGCTTGGGAAAATACTGATTTTTTTAAAATGCAAGTATTTTAAATACTGTATTCATAAGATTCAAAATTGGAAACAGCTCTGATGTTATACAGCTAGGTTATAGCTAAACAAACTGTGGTCTATCCACATAGAGAATGTTACTGACAACGAAAAGGAACAAACTGGGATATGGCTCTTGCCATGGATAAATGTCAGATGTGCTGTGCTAGAGGAAGGAGCCAGAGGCTACTGTGCAATTCTGTTTATATTTAGAAGTGCTGCCCTTTTTTGTTTTATTTCTGGAAATGCTGAGTTTTGAGTCCTCTGCCAATGGAGCCATAACCTAGTCCAGAAGTATGAAATTTTCACTGCTGGTCTACATTGTACACAACCTCTTCTAGAACAGAAGCCATTTCATTTGTTTACTGTCTCTGTGTTAAGGACGAAGATAATGGGAGATCTTGTAGTTTATGATTCTTATTTTTAAGATTGAGTATCCAAAACAGGCTGCTACTGATTTTAAAGAAAAAGCAAAGCCAAAAAAAAAGTATTTGGGTTTATTTTGTTTTGTTTTTCTTTTTCAAGAAAAGCAAAATCCCAATGTTATTCTTTCCAGAAATTTAATGACAGGGATAAATGCTTAAGTCTCTCTTTTTAAAAAAGCATATTAAAGCTTCATGGTTGACAGAGCAGGAAACAACTCAGTGGTTAAGAACATTTGCTGCTCTTGCAGAGGACCTGTCTGTCTTGTTCTCAGTGTTACTAATCATGGCGGCCCACAGCCTTGTGTAATAGTTGGAGGGGATCCTGTGCCCTCCTCTAGCCTCCATGGGCACTTACACTTACACACACAGAGTCACATGCACACGTGTGGCAAGTGGTCATACACAGAAAATAATAAACATGAGGTTCTCCCCTTCCCCCAGGTCCCGGTCCTTTGTGTTTCTGACAGTTTGGGACAGCCTTATTTTGAGTAGGTTTGTTGGGACACCTTTGTGTATAATAGATTTGTTCCTTATATGTTGCATGCTGTTGTTACACACTTGGAGTGTATGTGAACTATTCTTCCAGGTGGCGTGTATGGCCTAGCAACAGTGAGTTGGCTTTGTTACAGCTTTGTTTCTCAGCACCTAACTCAGTATCCTTATGAAATACGATGGCTAAATGGTGTGTGCAGGTAATTGTAAAGGTGAGGTGCATGTGTGCTGATTCATTGATTTTTATTAGTCTGCTAAGATTGCCATCACCAAGTACCATGGATGAGGTGGCTCGAACAGCAGACATTTTGTTTTCCCATGGTTCTGCAGGCTAGAAATTCAAAAGAAGGGATGATGAGGTTTGGTTTTGGTGAGGCTTCTTGCCTTGCAGATGACTGTCTTCCTTGCCTTGCAGATGACTGTCTT